>NC_090150.1:2500-165425 GCF_017916325.1 Leishmania martiniquensis
CCTAACCCTAACCCTAACCCTAACCCTAACCCTAGCCTAGTACGCGAGTGTCTCACGACGGTCTTGTGAGTAGGGGGAAAGTGGAGAAAACCTTGGCGCGGGGGCCTGCCTCTCCTGTTTGTCTCAAGCGCAACACAGCAGGCCTTAACATAGAGAGGAGTGGGTGGCACGGCGTTTGGCTGCGAACTTCGTATCTTAGCCGCCCAGCAGACGTGCGGCGGCGACCGCGCACCTCACCTTTACCCTCGGCGACGGAAGTCGCAGCACCTGGGGCTCTGATCGGTAGCTCGGGTACCCGAGTATCTGCTTGTTGGAAGAACGCACGGAGACAGCTGCACTGATCGCAAAATGGTCCTCGGGCGTTTATCGGCGCCGCCTCGAGTGTTATAGGGCGTAGTGGTGGTGGTGGCTTTGTTTGCGCCGCTTCTATAGAGACAGTGCTACTTACGGAGAGTTCACGAGGCGAACTCAGCTGTTGGCGTGCTTGCTTCTCAGAAAGCGGGGACTGGGAGGCAGCACAACGACACGCGGGGCGGCGGTGCTATCTTCGGCAAAGCAAATGCACGAGGGGTCCTAACCACGCACTCGTTGTCGGGATGCTTTCGACGCCGGCGTATCGCGTGGCGTCCTTCCAGGGCGGTGGAGGGAAGGCAGACAATGATACGATTATGAACTAATGATGGGCTTATTGCGTGTGCTGTGAAGAAAAAAAAAAGAAAAGCAGTTGCGAGCACTCGATGTTCACATGTGTGACGTCGTGTACAAAGCGGCGCTTTCGAGAGGAGGAGCTGGGATAGCGAAGAAGTTACAACCCCAGCTGTATGGGCACTGGAAAATGTGGTTGTGGGGGGATACCTTATGCGTGCTGTTTCCTGAGCCATAAGTGCTTGTTCCCGAAGGCAAAGAGGGTTCGTGACTTCGCCCGTTCTTTCAGGGTCGCGAGACAATCGGAAACCTGGAAAGGGGAGGGGAGGGTAAAGGAAGAAGTTACTGCTCTGTTTGCGCATGTGTCCATCAATGCCCGCATGTTGTCATGCCAATCTGTTCTCAAGGAAGCATCGTTTTTTTTTCGCAGGCTGAGGTAGTGTTGTGGTGCACTGTTCAACTCGTTTGTCCCTGAAGATCCACCCTTAATTTGGTGGCACGCTCTATTCGTGAAAGGAGGTGCGTCGGGCGAAGTCGGGAGACGATCGGCGGACGTAAAATGCAGCATACGGTTCTTAAGCGTTTGAGCGTTTCTCTTTTGGCAGGACGAAGAAGGCCTGACCCAGCGGTGGAGGCAGTGGGAGGTAGAGATAGGAGCCAAGGCGCCCTCGTCTAAATAAAAGTAGCGCCTTTTACGCTTGTTAAAGCTTCACGTATGCTTCCATTAGTGTTTTGACGCACATAAGGTATGGCAAGGAGGCGTTGTTGAAGGGTTAAAAAGAATACTAGGCATCTTCCATGCTCGCATGTATATTATAGAATGCAGCTGGAGGGTCTGTCCACAACTGCAGGGCAGCGCTCCTCGGGCGCTAAGGGCAGAGAACCTCATAGCTAATGAAAGGGACTGGGGCACACACTAAAGAAAGGGATGTGGTGCACCCCCTCCTGGTACCAGAGCTCCACTTCCAGCGTGCTTAATACCTTCATCGAAGAAGACAGCGCTTTGCCGTTGCGTCGAGCGGCGAAGTACCAGGCAAAACACTCTCGGTATTTGCGGTACAGCAGGTGCTTACTGCCAGCGGCGAAGTGTAAGAAGGAGGGAAGGAGAAACTTTGGAGTAATAGGGGAACACCAGACGGACACCGAGCTGTCTGGCAAGGGCACTTCGAGGCAGCGCGGCTGCACCTCACGTCCCCATAATGGCGCGGTCATAAGGGCGCCGGAGGTAGTCTCGATGAGATCAGCGTCAGGAATGGGATCATTCTTGCGGTTGCGAACGTAATAGGATGTCAAATTGCCAAGGCCCTTCCGGCGCCGTAGATGTGAGGTAAACATGAACTCAGTATGGCGGTCGATCGATAAGAGGCCGACCGGCAGTCCGAAAGGGTCACGGAAAAGCTCTCCATCGTCGTTGTGTCCAGTTTGAAACAAAAGGCCCTTATTGATCTCGAACATGCGTAAGTAGTAGCGCATAATTCCGATGATGGACTGATCGCAACTCCACTTTTTCGGCGAGCGACGCGGTTGCTTCCTCGCAAAGCGAAGCACACCTGCGCCGAGTTCTCGTAGGGCCCACACGCGGGAGATGTGCATGCCTGCGTTGAGGTATTGCGCAGGGTTACGGCCGACGGAAAAGGCGCCATCGTAGAAGAAGGGATCTCCGGGGATGCGCAGATACGTCGCAGCCTCCAGCGACGTGTTGAGCAGGCGATGCCCATGGCCACGTGCGAAGAAGCTGTTGTAGATTTTTTCGAAGTACTCCCTCTTCTCTCTAGAAGCCCTGGCCGCGTCCTTTGGAGAAAAAAAGGACGCGCCGTTTCGCGCGGCAGCAATGAGGTGGGTCATGATGTAGTCGGCTGAAAAACACTGGAAGAGGTCCTCCGCTAGCTCATGAAAATAGCAATCGTCATCTGAATTAAAGATAACTGGGGGAAGCTGCAAAAGGGGGCGAGACGGCTGCTTCTGCTCGGCTCGCAACTTGGCCATAAAGGTCGATCCAGCGTCCTCTCCATAGTCTTCCCAGGCGCGGACAGCGGCGAGATCAAGAGCCGCCTCTGAGGCTGGCGAGTACCGCGCGAACTTCCGCAGAAAAGGCACCACGTCAGAGCCGGTCCACGACACATCCGTGTCCAACGTAACCACGACGTCCTCGTCACGTAGGCGCTCTCGTTCGAGGTAGTCGAGGTACTTTTCGTACCGCAAGACGTGAGAGTAGGGAGTATCAACACCAAGGAAGCTCGGCCGGATGTCAGCCAGTGCGCACGACGCGGCCGCCATGCAAAACATCCAGTTTGTGTGTGTGGAGACTACAATGAAGTGTATTCGAACGGGGAGAAGTTGTACCCCATCTGTGCCATTGTGCTGCGCGAGGTACTCATTGACGCTTCTCTCCAGATTCACGTTCCTATCGCGACGCTCGCTCGAGTTGTGCTGCGGCAAGGGTTCTATCCGTCCTAGCGTGGCTTGCCGCGCAGGTTCGACGGGGTAAATGGTGAAATGGCAGTAGGGAACTTTGCGCAGCCAAAAAGCGACGGCGGCACTAGTGACGGCCAAGAAGAGCAGGAGGAGCAGCCACGAACACAGAAATCTCTTGATGAGCACTACGTCTCTCTCCGATCCGCAGAGGCGAACAAGCTCGAGCCGCATCCGCTGTAGGCCCTGTAGAGCGGCCGCCTGAATAGAGAGACGTCGGTTGGCTAAGAGCCGACGTGATGAGCACAGCACCTTTAAATGGTTGAACATGTCGCTGTTTCTTCCGGTTTGAAGTTGAGGTGAAGGAGGAATTCCATTCCTCGAGATCACATGTGAGCAGTTAAACGACTAACGGGCCGGCAGGAGAGGCAAAGCAGTGGGAGGGGAATGAAGCGGCAGGTACGGTCGAAGGGAGGGTGCTTTTGGTGGGTATGTATCTGTGGCAATAGGAAAGGTATCGACTATTCATGTAAAGGGGTATTGTCGCATATAGAGTAAGAGAGAAAAATAGGTCCCGGGAGGGTGGCGTGGCGTGTGATGCGGCCCTCTGAGCACGTAGTCGGGAGACCGCCGTCGCTTCGCTTGCAGCGCGGCTTCCACCAAGGAGACTTGTGCCGGGGGAGGCGAAAGGGGGCCAGGGTGAAAGCGCTAGTTGTAGACTGACGTAGCATGCAAAAACGCGGAAAAAGGGGGAGAGCAATGGTCTGTATGGATAAAGGTAGCGAAGACCACAGGAGCTACCATGAGAAAGGAAGAGGGGGTGGCACTTCACCGGGAGGGAGCGTTTTGCTTGCCGGGCAATACGGGGCTCATAGCTGGAAACGTTGACGTGCGTTGCATGCGCGAATGCGCACCAAAGTCGCACAGAAATGCACGTCCGAAATCTGTGGCCACGTGTCTGACCTGTGCTTCGAGGCTTTCTCCAGGGCGCGTCGTCATACACGGAGGATCTCTACCGGATTCTTCCACCATGTGTGCTGCTATTTCGGTGTGGCGGGAGGCGACAATTGGTGCGTTGTCGAGCCATGTGGCGCAGGCTCTCCGATTTCCTGTGTTAGCGTTACGGCCTGGATGTGTGTACAGGAATATGCGCACTTCGTCGAGTACCTCTTTTGGGGGAAAGGTAAAGAAGCCGCCCTGTGTAGGTTGGCGTCATTCCATCTTGAGCACGAAAGAGAGAGAGGAGCCCAGAGACCAGGAGACGGCCATGCCATCAATGCGGTTCGGCACTTTCAAGACCGTGCCGTCACGGAGACCAAGCCCGTGTGTCAAGAAGCTGTACAAGTATGCCAGCTCCATGCACGCCGTTTCGTCAGAGGCAGAGGTAGACGTGACCGACTCCCGCTCGCACACCTGCTGCCCGACTTCCCTGTACGAGGAGACGTACACAGGGCCTTCCTCCTTATGAAAGTAGTGGAGGCGATCGTAGAAGTAGGAGAAGGCGTAAATGGGATACTGCCCCGACGACAAAGACGGTTGCGGCACGCCACGGGCGCCACAGCCGTTAAATTTGCATGCTGGCTTCGTTATGACGTGTTCACGAAACAGTTCAGCGCACACGTTGAAGTCAGTGGTGTCCTTGTTTCGAAGCTCCACGCCATTTAGATGCATCGTATAGCCTTTCGGGAAGCACGCGAAGGGCGACGTCCCGTTCACTGCGGCGAACAGCGCCATCAGTGTCTTCTTTGCCTCGTTCAGCCCAAGGCCAAGGTAGCTATGCTGGTACAGGGAGATCGTGCGCTGTGGCGTGCGCAGCCGGTGGGCGTAGTTGAAAGGCAGCCACTCTCCAGACGAACGCGTCGTCTCGAACACCACCTGCGCCGAGGCACCGCCCATGTCGATTGTCGCGACGGTAGCGCCCTCCGTATCCAGCGTACGGAGAAGGTAGTTTACCGTAAGCCACCCATAGATGCCCTCTTGCACACCAGAGATGATGGAGGCGCCGCGGGACTGAAATGGAGATGCCTGAAGTGTCTGCTCAGCAGCATTGATCAAAACCTGCTGATCGGCATCAGGGAGGAGCCGCAGGCCAGCGGTCGCTTTGAGAGTGACAGAGGTGCAGCTATGGTAGCTCTGTGGTATTGCGCTCTCAGCGATGCGTATAAGTCCCTTGATCGAGTGCCTGGCGCCGTCGGGGTCGGCGACGAAGGAGGAAAGCCCGGGCTCGACCCGCTGAAAGACCTCATTAAGAAGCACGACACCGTCACTGCTGCGCTCGTATCGAAACACGTGCACACGTGAGCCGGTGCTGCCGGCGTCGATTACGATGTCATATATATTGGCGTACGGCGAGGCGCATGGGGAGAACGAAGGGCTTTCATAGTAGACAACAAAGCCAAAGAGAGCGAGGGCGACGAGCAGTGTGGCGCCATACAGTCGGAGGCGCTTCGACTGCTGAGTCATACGTCGCACCGAGGAGTAGGGGGGCATCCAATACCGACATGCAAAAACGGCAAGTATGCGGTGAGCGAGCCACGCTGGGCGGCGAGCAACAAATGAGCACGCCTTTGAGGTTTGCGCGTGCGCGAGTAAGCTCCAAAGCACATGCACGTCGTAGGAACACGGAGAAGGAATAGAACGCAATGCGTAAGATGTAGAGTCAGCGAGGAGAGATCAAGTGGCACGCGGAGGCGTTGACAACGTGCAGAGGGAGTGAAACTGAGGAGGTACATGTCCCGAAAGAGTGGCTCGCGGCGCAAGATGGCAGCGAAGGCGCATAGAGAAAGCGGCAGCCTATCGTCCCAGACAAGTGAGGAAGGCAAAAGTGAGCAGCGGGTCGGCTGCGGTCGTCGCCGCCTATCCTTGTCCGTTCACGCATTCCCGTTCCACTGGCACCGCGATTGAAAAGAAAGCGAGCGGCACGACGGTGAAAGGGAGATAGCGAAGGCCAACCACAGCAACATTGGTCTTCTTTTGCGTTGTTCGTGCTCGCTCACTGTCCATCCCGCTCAAGCGAATCCAATCCGTGGCGGTGTTGCGATCGGTGTTAGTGGTAAGATGGTGACGGCAACGATTGGATACCCCACACACGCAGAGGTGGCAGGGTGAAAAGAGGGGCGGAAGGTACAATGTGACAGGAGAATAACGGCGGCTGGCTAGAGGAAGAGTGTGCGCGTGGAGCTGTTGAGCACACCCAAAAAGTGAGCGAAGAGCGTACGTGCGTAGGCAGAGTAGGAGGGGGAGAGGTGACGGCAAGATGGGTGGGGGGCATTAAGGCTACGCCGCCCCTGCTGGGCCATTGGCCAAGCGGTGGTAGAATGCGGTAATGTACTCAATGGCTTCCTCTGCGGAGTCGGTGAAGAACATATCATCAATCTCCGCCTGTGAGATCACGCCGTAGTCAGCCAGCGCCTGCCAGTTGACCACCGTCTGCCAAAACTCTTTTCCGAGCAACACGACAGGCAGCGAAGGGATCTTCTTCGTCTGCTTCAGAGTGAGTAACTCGAACATTTCGTCCATGGTGCCGAACCCACCCGGTGCAACGACGATGGCGCGGCAGGAGTACATCATCCAAAACTTCCGAGTAAAGAAGTAGTGGAACTCAAAGGCCAAGCCCTTCGTCACATGGGGATTGAGGCCCCTCTCAAAGGGGAGTGAGATACCCATTCCCATCGTAACAGCGCCAGGAACGGATGCAGCGCCTCGGTTTGCCGCCTCCATGAAGCCGGGTCCACCACCGGTGGTGACGACCAGGTCATCGAAGCGCTCATGCAAGTCGTCCAGGGATCCCGACCTGTCCTCTGGTGACAGCCTGAAATAGTCCGGAATGTACTTGAAGCTGCGGTTGATGATATCCTGCTCATTGCGGGCAAACACTGCCACCATCTTCGCGAGCTTCTCCACCACGCCGACCCACCTGCACATCCACTGCGTCTTCTCCAAGCGAGCCAGCTCGATCTGGAGGCTCGCCTTCATACTCTCCTCTGTCGCGGCCGCCAGCTTCGACTGCAGGCTCTGCAGGGTGGTGTTGTACTCCTCCTGGGTCATGGAGCGGGCGCTGCCGAAGAAGAGGACGGTGGAACGGATGAAGTGCTGCTGGAGGCGCTGCTGTGGCTCCTCAAACTCGCACAGGATGCGGATCATACGCCCAGCGTGGCTGTTAAGAAACTCCATGTTCCGGTAGGATTTGATAGTTGGTATCAACATTTTACTAGAGAGGTCTCCCACCTTTTGCACATAAGGGGAGGACACCTCCGAGTGGGGCGGAGTTGACATGGTTGTTAATATCCGGTGCACCCTATATATAGAGAGAGATGTGTAGCTCGCAGCGTGGACGAGGAGGCGCTTTCATAAGCACACGGCAGAGGCCACTTTGCACGAAAAGCAAGGAGAAGAAGCGTGAAATTCGTGTGCCTCGATGCTATTTTTCGTGGCAGACAAGGCGAGCACAAGTGATAGAGATTGGCCCGGTGAGCGGCAGTGACGAGTTGGCGCCACACTGGTAGTACTCAAATAGAAATGAAACAAAAAATGGGATCGTTGGTGAGCGCGCTCTCTAGTGCATTCAAGCAACGATGCTTGTGGGGGCGTAGGAGGATTTTCTCTCGCGCGAGCTCAGCGCGTATGCGTATGCATACGTTCAGGCTGAAAGCTATGAATGCGGATTGTATCTAAGAAAAGTAATAGAATGGTAGAAGATTAGAAGCTGACGCCGAAGAGGAAGAAGTAATCTTGTTGCCCTGGGTAGCGTGAGCGCAGGCGAAGAAGTGGTGCACCAACGTTAAGACGTTCACGTGTGTGGCGAAGTAGCTACAGTCAAAGAGGGGCAAAAAGGGGTAGAGATGAAGACGATGAAAACGAGTGCCCTGTAGTCGGGCACGATGATGGTGGTCAAGTGGTGGTCCGTCTGTGTATGTGCGCAGTCGTGACAAGGCAGAACGCATAAAAGAAGCCACAGGGCCCCATGGATAGAAGCCGATGAGTGATTCCAAGTCGTGCTCCCTCTATCCCCGTTCCGCAGTGAAGGTGCCGATGAGGAGAGGAGACAAGGTAGGCGCTTCAGAAGCGCCACGGCGCCTTCCGAGAGCACCAGGTGGAGCACAGCAAATTTGCGGGCGTTGTGTTGTCTCCTAGACAAACTAGAGCGGAGAGAAGAAACTTACAAGCGTCGGCAAGTCTATCAGTGTGCCTACTTATGCGCGGTGATGCATACTGCATCCCTCTATTATCCACCACCTTTACTTCGCACGTGTTTTCCTGGTTAATGTACGTGCACTCCTTACTCTTTCAACGCTATCGATAGTTCGCTACTGCACCAGGTCTCCTTTGAATTCATGCCCTCTCTTTCTTGTGGTTCGATTGGTGCCTTGTGATGCACGTTGACTGCTGCAGACGTGCCTGGTTGCCCGCGTCAAAAATGGCGTCAAAGGTCTGGCACCCTCTCCAACATCTCTTCACAGCAAAGCCCCACAGAGATAAAAAATCATTTTTTTAACGTTGAGTGCGCTCTCCCTTACAACGTCGGTGGAATTCCACGTTTTCCCCTCCGCTCCCTCCCCCAGGCCGGCCACGCGGGCCCATCACCTCGTGCGACGCAGCCGGCTGGCACCCGGTAGAGCAGGGCGCCGACCCAGCCATCAGAGCACGGCGACCACCACCGAGCACTGCCCACACAGCGCCGCCCAAGTTGCCGGACGGCCGCTCACACTCTGCCGGTGGCCGCCAGCTGCGTTCCCCTTTCAGCAGCGGCCCGGGCCCACCCCACCCCACCGCACACCAGGGGTCAGAGTGAGGGCCAGGAGAAGTACCCTCAAAGGACGCTGGCGCTCTCCCTAGCATAGGAATTGGTACAGACGTCTTCTCCTCTGCAGGCCTCTCGAACGCAGCATCATGCAGCGCCCTGCCGACAGTGCCAGTACTGGTGAATTGTTCTGGCATCCCGCTACGTTGTAGGCACGTGGCCCTGCCGCCACAAGAGGTACTTCCGCCTGCAGAAGAGTAGGAGGCCCTTTGGCGTCCTTCCAGACAGTGGGTCACTGAGCTGCAGCGATATCGCGCGCACCTCTCAGTGCGCGGCCCCGTCTTCACTGGAGCACAGAGAAAGAAAAGGGGGAGGAAAAAGAGACACCGGTGAAACAGCGAGAGGGGGAGCGAAAGGGAAACGGCAACCCCACAATAAAAAAGAGACACGCAGAAGTGCGACACAAACGGGAAGAAAAGGCGGAGAAGACGGAGTCGCAGAATAGAGAAGGGGCATTTAGAAGAAGCAAGAAGTACTGCGCTGTCACCGCTGTGCCACCACTCGCACCACCCCGCCGACGCACACGCAGACACGCATCAGCATCCCCTTAGCAGCTCAAGGGTCTGTGGGACTGCAGGCAACCTGCTGCCTAGTTCGCGAGTTCGGTATCGGCAGCAGCCGCCTTCAACGTTGTTTCGCACTCAAGGGTTTCTTAGTCACAGTACACGCAATGTACAAGCGAACTACCAAATTGGCCCCCCACGCGCCTCAATCAGGGACTAGCGCTGTCCCTTCCTGCACCCGCATTTGTGACTGTTGGCGATATCCTTTGTGCTGCCACGGAAAAGGCGGCTAGCGGGGCGTGCCTAATACTTGAAAACCTGCTCTTCCTTGTAGCCAAGCGTCTTCAGCAAGCCACCAATCGGGCCCTGCTGGGGCGGCTTTCCTGGCTCAAACACCTTATCGCCGCTGATGGCCTGCAGCATCGGAGGCGGGCCACAGACAAGGATCTTCGTGTTCTTTTCTCCTGGCTTTGGCATAAAAGTGGTCACCATGGCGTCGTTCACGTAGCCGATACCGCCTAGCCAACGGTGCGGTACCTCCAGAAGAGTCAAATACATGTTGAAGTTGCTGTAGATCTTTTGCATCTCGATCAGCTCGTTCGCAAGGAGAATGTCACGCCGCTGGTTGTTGGCGTAGATGAGCGAAATGTTCGTCTTGTCCATAGGGTTCTCTAGCACGGCACGAATCACCTGGTACATGGGGGCGATGCCGGTACCTCCGGCGATCATGCCGACGTGCTTCCACATGTTCGCCTTGTAGGCAAACTTTTCAAAAGGGCCCTTGGCGAGCAGTTCATCGCCGGGTTGCATGGCGAACAGATGATTGCCCATTTTCCCCTTTGGGTACTTCTTCACAATAAGCTCGAAGTGGCCCGTCGTGCTATTAGAGGAGATGGGAGTATACGGCCGGGCGACGTCCTTACCGTCCACATCAGTGAACTTCACCACAATGCAGGAAGCAACAGGCATGTAAAAGGTATCATTGGCGCTATCAAGGGCAAAGTAAAACCGGCGCGTATCGTGCGACTCGTAGCGGGAGGAGATCAGTTTGAATGGTTTGAACGCATCTGGGGAAAACGTGCTCGCAGGCGTCTTGGCACAGCTGACGGCTAAGTGCTCCGACTGCTGCGAGGTACTCCACATGGCACCACCACTAGCACCGCCGACCAGGCCAGCGATGGCGCCAGCAAGGAAACGAGTCATGGAGTACGAATTAGTACAAGCACTACTACGTCGTTAGCGTGGGATGCTTTTGCGCGGAGGAGTCGTAGTGAGAAAAGATGAAGTGGGTTTCCGTCGAGAAAGGGGATGGGTGGCAGTGTGTCAATATGTGCCACGCCCGCTAGAAATCAAGAGAGCAACAGCTGCAATATGCTCGAAGCCCGACGTTGGTTGAAGCAAGGCGGCAGCGGGGATGAGTAAGGCGAATCAGAGCAATGTATCCCGAAAGCGACACAAGAGCAGATGAGGAGGACAAATAAAAAGGTAAAGAGGGATGAGCAAAGCAGGAGAGGAGAGATGAAAGAAAGAAAAGAGGATGGAAGAGTCAGCGTCAGAAGACGGCGGAACGGGCAACAAAAAACTCCACTGTGATCCCAGAGAAGCCACTTTTTCCTCTGGAGGAGGAAAGGAGGGAGGGAGTGGATGTTCTCGGCGGGTGAGAAGAGCTGTTAGGAAATATGGCCGTGCATTTGCGATATTTGAGCATCAGCGAAAGCGCTTGTTCAAACTGCAAGGCCACAGAGAAACCCCCGGAGAGAAGGAAAGGAAGTCTTCTATACGTCCGTGTGTGCCTAGGCGAATATACGGTATTCTTTCGCGCTGTATGAACGGGCGGGACATGTGCCAGCGGCGTGTAGGTGTCTTCAAACGGCGCCACCTCTCGTAAGGGAGGAAGTACATGAACAGTAGAAGCCCAACAAAAAAGAAGACATGTCCCTGTGGTGCGCTTCTCCAAGTATACAGAAGCGCGCCCCTCACCGATTTTTCCTGTGCATGCCGGCGTCTTTTTGAGCATGTTTGCCTGCTTCCATTCTCGGCGAATACCGTCCTTTGCAAAGAAGTAGAGCCATACATCAGAACGCCTGCGTAGTAGCTCCGTCGGTGCCCGCCGTGCCGTGCAAAGACACGCACAGAAGTTCAGCAATATAACTCAAAGAAGCGCTTTCAGGAAAACCCGCGGAAGACATGAGTGCTTCTTCTCCCTCACCGACCTCAAAATGTATTCTTTTTGATAAAATGCAGATCATGCATCACGACAAAAAAATGGTGAAGGGAAAAGACATGGTCAAGCGCACATACATAAAAGAAAAAAGAGAGATCGAGATGGCCTACAGTGCGCAGGGAAAAACAAGGGTGAACAGTGAAGGGAGAGTAGACGCCAGCAGAAGAGCACCGAAGCGACGCGAGCACGCGCGAAGGAGTGAGAGATTTCCCCTTCTCGGCTTATTCATCCTCCGCTGTAACGCACTCGTGCAGCTCCACTCGGCCACAGCCGGCAGCACAGGCCCATCACCTCGTGCGACGCAGCCGGCTGGCACCCGGTAGAGCAGGGCGCCGACCCAGCCATCAGAGCACGGCGACCACCACCGAGCACTGCCCACACAGCGCCGCCCAAGTTGCCGGACGGCCGCTCACACTCTGCCGGTGGCCGCCAGCTGCGTTCCCCTTTCAGCAGCGGCCCGGGCCCACCCCACCCCACCGCACACCAGGGGTCAGAGTGAGGGCCAGGAGAAGTACCCTCAAAGGACGCTGGCGCTCTCCCTAGCATAGGAATTGGTACAGACGTCTTCTCCTCTGCAGGCCTCTCGAACGCAGCATCATGCAGCGCCCTGCCGACAGTGCCAGTACTGGTGAATTGTTCTGGCATCCCGCTACGTTGTAGGCACGTGGCCCTGCCGCCACAAGAGGTACTTCCGCCTGCAGAAGAGTAGGAGGCCCTTTGGCGTCCTTCCAGACAGTGGGTCACTGGACTCCTCAAGCGCCACATGAGCTGAGGTGTTCGCCGCCCTCTCGGGAAGAAGAGTGAGCAAAAAGAAACACGGGAAAATGCAGAAAAGAAAGGAAACGTTGAGAATCAGAAGCCGTTTAACTACCAACACGAACCCGCAACAGCAGGAGGAAGAACACACACAGTTAAAGACGGGGGTTCGCCTTCCACTCATCAAGAGCATGAAGAGGCAATGACGACAAAGAGGGAGGAGAGGCGGGGGTACAGTCACAAAACGGCGGAAACAACACCAAGAGGGCATCGATGTTGATGGCCGCTGCTTTCGCTAGAGGAAAAAGAAAAGGGAAGAGGTGTTTTGAAGAACCGAAAGACTCCGTGTCGAATAACAGCCATAATAAGAAAGACGCCATGGCCACTTCGCCCTTCTCGCTGTTCGTTTGTCCCTTCCAAGACTCCGGCTCTACTGTCGCTTTTTCGTGTGGGTTATGCGCAATGCGGTGATGGTAGTGACAGCAGTGGCGAGTGGGTTGGTCGTTATATTTTATCCTTTCACTTTTTACTGTTAAGGCCACGTCAAGTGCGGCGAAGTGGCAATGGCGTAGGAGTGCAGCAGCGAAAGAGAGAAGCCAGAAAAACAAAGACAAAGAAAGATACACAAGGGAACGTAGACAGAAATGGGAGTGCGCAGGGAAGGGGTGACACTTACAGACGAAGGGGGGGAAAGAAAGGAGAAAGAAGCAACGCAAAGGAAGTAAGGGCAAAGAGAACTGAGAAGAACAGAACGGTGAAAGACACACACACACACCATGGGTAAAGAGAACGTGCCATTGACCACAAAATGATCAACATAAAAAGGGGGTGAGAGAGCGAGCGGGCGTGTAGCGGTTTTACTCGCTTGAGCGCGTGGTTCTCATGAGCCTTGTGTAAGACGTCGCCCATGTACTGCGCAAAGAAGGTAAGACAAAAATTCTTTCCGTGCTGTCAGCTCACTCGCAGATCCACAAGGCAGTTGGCATCCGTGCTCCCGAGCTCACACAACTGCACAAGGGAGTGAGGGGAAGAAAGAGAGTAAGCGCAGGCAAAAGACGCATGACCAAGCCATACGCTCGAGATGCGTGCGGAAAAGAAAAAGTAAACGAGTGCAAATTCGCTCCTTTTGCTCATGGGCATCCATAGACTGAGCGTCTCGCCCTTCCCTACTCCTATGCCCTCCTCCTCCATCCCACCGCTTGAAACTACGATGCGAGCGACGTTGTTTTCTCATCTGTCCGACAGTCAAGGCACTACGGCACCCTGAAGTGCCGAGCACACCCACACAATTGACCAAATGGAACATCGATGGATACTTCTCATTGTGCCTGTGCGGCGCGCACTGCCTTGATGGTCGCTGTGCGTATGCACCGAGGGGGAAGGGGGCTGCGTGAATGTGCGCATGTGCGTGGAAGCATTCCTCGGCTCCTTATTTATTCGCTTTATCGTCACTCGCTGACAAGATGAACAAGTGCATCCCCCTCCCGTCCGTACCACGGTGCCCGAGGCGCGTGCCACAAGCCCGGTGGCCGCTCACTCGCTCGCCGCCAACCAGTTTTTCCGTCTCTGGCCGTCCACGACAGCGTTTCCTTCATCGCTTGCATCTTCCCACCCCCATGCCGTACCCCAAGACTGACGAAGTCGCAAGAGCCTCGCGCGAGAACCCTGTCACAGGCACGCACGTGTTATGCCTCGTCAGAGATGTGCTGGGGGAGGTAAGAGAAGAGGAACGGCGAGGGGGGGAAGGGTGCGGACATGATTCCTCGAACGCCGAGTCGATCTCAGGCCATAAAGCTCCTCACAGGGCCCGCACTTAGGAAGCTGAAAAAAAAAGAGGCCGCAATGGTAAAGCGCAAAAAAACCTTCGGAGCCGACGGCCACTGCAGCGGAGAGAAATAAATAGTACCGAAGGAGGAAGGCAGAGAATATTAACGAGCTTATGTGAAGCAACTGCACGGGTGGCACCGATGAGGAAGAGAGGACAAGGCAAAAGAGATGCAGAGGGAGAAGTAGGGGGTGCATGGGAGATACAAATGAGCACAAGGGCGTAGATGGAAAAGAGAGAGCTAGAGGAGAAAACGAACGGCAATGCGAGGGCCATCGCCGTATTGTGCTCTTCCCAAGCACACGCACACAAAAAAGAGACAAAGAAAAGAGAGAGGAAACAAGGGAAGAGTGCCGTGTCGATTGGCCTGTGTGTGCTTTACTTTCGTTCGTTTTGTTTGGTTCGCGGCACGTCACAACAGCCGACAGGGTGAAACGAGAAAGACGGATGACAAAGGGAGGAGGATGGAGACGGCGCGCACAGGAACTCCGTAACTCAGTCAAAAAGGCGAGAAAGAGAGAAAACAAAAAACATTAAAAGGAGCGGAATGACGAAGACAACAGCAAAATAAAGAAAAGAGGCGGCAACGTCAGTGATTCAGCCAGTCTATGTGTGCGGAGGTGAGGAAGCGAAGGGAAAGAAAACGGAGTCGCGCAAGCCAAAGAGAAAGGGCGCCATGGCAGCATCGAAGGGATCTGATATGCGCACAGTAGAGGAGAGCATGAGCTCCTTTTTTTTTTCATCAATTTTTCTTTGCCCTTGCTTCGATTTCCCTTTGCTTCGGCCCGTATCGTTGCTGTACTGAGCTGAGAGAAAAAGAGAAGGTGCACACGAGAGAAGCGGGAACTGGGGAGCATACGAGGCGGGAAGCGTGCGTACGAACCGTGGAGAGACAAGGGCACATGCCACTTAGCTCAGCCTTCTTGTCCCCACCTTCTGGCATTCCTCTTCTTTTTGGGGGGAGGGGGGAAGTTCGACGTCCGGCGGTGTGGGGCGGGGGGTTTCCCAGTTGTGGTGTGAGAAATAAAGGGAAGGCAGCGGTCAGAAAAGCCGCGCTGAAGCGAGCGGAGTGCAGCAGCACACCAAACCGAAATAGTTAGCGGAGAGAAAAGGGTACGGGCAGGTTGTATTTCCACCATCACGTAGACCGTCACTGAAATTGCACGCCGACTCCTCTTTTTTACGGAGCCCCAAACATTCCCTACTTAGCCTTCTCCACCTCTCCTTTCGAACTCAGGTGTGGTTGCCCTTCTCTACCGCGAAAAGACCGCAGCAGCCACATGAAGACAGACAGTCACACAGAAATATGCGCCATGTGCCTAAACCGATAAAAAGAGGAAGGGAGAGTGTAGGGAGAGGAAGCTTAACGGGAGAGCATCGGCAGCAAGGACGACACAAGCGCAAACAGAAGACGAAAAAAGTAGCCGAGGAGAGCAGGCAAAGGGAGACGGAAGCTCAATTGAAAGGGAGAAGTGTCGGTGGTGGTGAAACAGGGGAAAAGGTTGAACGAAGGGAGGCGGAGTCGGTGTACATGTGAGAGGCAGCAGAGCGCCGAGCACAGGCTCTGTTGCGCCCTGCACAGCGCCGCAGAAGTCCGCATCGGGAAAGAAGTGAGGGGCTCACGCCCGCCTAAGGAGAAGAAAATAAAAAGCATCACCATTTTTTTGTTTGTGTCCAAAAGGGGAAAAAGGGGGAAGGAGGCGAAGCACAAAAACGCATTGGCGTAAAGCCAAAAGACGAACGCAAGCGCAGACGCTGAACGGCCACACGCAGGCAGGCGCGCACAGAGAAAAGGGAAAGGAGGGTGAAAAGGTAACCCGAGATTATAAATAGTTGTACCTCGCACACGACAGCACAAGACCTTCATGCACAGTTATCGGCATGCGTCACATGGAGTCAGAGAGAACAGGGGCGGAAATGATTGGAGAGGTGGAAAGAGAGGCACCGAGCAGAGCATAGGAACAGTCACATCAGCCCACTCGTCGTTCAAATCGTTCCACTGGCCCTCTCTCCTCCCCCTGTCAGACCCTCTTCACTGTACCTTCCCCTCAAAAGCCTTCTTGGTGAGCGAGGTCGCGCATTCGCTTGAACACACACATGTGAAAGCGCTTGCACTGGTGCTGGGCGCTTTGAAATTTCATAAGGAAAGCGAGAGAGACGATCGGCTGCTGCCTTCCTTCTCGCCCTCCCGCCCTCCCTCTTCACCTGCACTATCCGTCCTCAGTGCTACAAACCTCGCACGCTTTGTCCGCTCATTCCATGCTGCCTCTGGCACGTCATACATTTAGCTGCACTGCTTCCCTCCTGCCGTGTGGCGGCATCGAGCCTGCCAACCCTCGCCGCCTCTTCGCTCATCCCTCCTCCTCCATCGCCGCCCCATCACGGGGCGGCAGAAGCGCGGCGAAGAAAGCGAGAGGGTTATGCATTGGCTCGAGTGAGTGCAGCGCTTAGATGGTACTTTCCTTATCTGTCAAAAGGGCATACGAGAGACACGGAGCGGGAATAAAAAAAGAGACACACCTGCAGAGTGCTGGATTCTTTTCGATTTTTAACGATCGACAGCGCTCCTGCTTCTGCTGCCACACCGTCAGCCCCCTCCCCTTTCGCTTGGGCGCCGAGACTGTCATGGCAGAGAGAAATAAGAGGCAGGGCGAGTGAGGCAGAGAGTGTCACATCAAATAAGCGAGCACATGAAAGGCTTAGCTGTGCATGGGATAGAGGGACAAGAGATGCACGCACGTGACAAAAAGGGAAAAGGATAGCACTGCGCAATACTGCCGTGATGAATCATTCGGCGCCTTCTTGTTCTGATTGCAAAGGCAGTTGGTGCTCATTATACATGCATGCATGCATGCATGCATGTGTGTGCGTGTGTGTATGCGTCAGTGTTACTCTCAGGCAGGCATAGTTTCGCTCACCTTGTCCCTCCTCCTACCCTCCACAGGCTCACCTTCACCCGACCGCCACCACCCCTTGGTTGTAGATCCGTGTGCTCCATGCATTTATCCGTGTGCGTATGAGATTACGTACTGCGGCACCTTTGCTTTTTGTTTCTCCTTTTAGGATAAGTATGTGAGGACGGTGGCCCAAGGCAGCTCTGCATCGACCAGGGCGTTATGGTATACGGCGTAGACGTTAGCGCCGTTCTCCGCTGCGTGCAGGCTGTGCAGCAGGTTCATCACCGTCGTCGTGTCAAGGATGTTAAGCGTGCACCAGCGGGCGTACATCAGCCGCAGCTGCCGAACGCGTATACTCTTCCGTGGATTCGAGCCGGAGACGGAGAGTGTATGGTGCATAATGACCTCCATAGCCGCTATGGCCTGAAACAGCGCTCCAGAGCGGCGCTTGAGGATCTCACCAACCAGCTCGTCCACCTCCGCGGCCGACAGCAGGTTGGTGCCGTTCACCGTGATGGCAGAGCATGCCAAGAGAGCACCAATCACCTTTGCCATCTGTACCAGCTGCGAGACAGTGGAGCCATTGCCGGTCTCGGCGAGAGCGAGGCACACCAAAGCCTCCTTCCACGCCGCCGTGCGCTCGCTGGCATCGGTGCGGGCGCGGCGCAGCACCACGAACTCTGCATCGTCGGTCACCTTCTGAAACAGCATGCACTGGGACAGCGGATCATAGTGGCCAACGCTGCTGACGGACTCCGTTTGGGGACCATTGCGCATATTGGGTGTCGTAGGCGTACGGCATTGGGGTGAGGCGCAGGGGATGCCGTTCTCGGATACGTTGCTGACACTAAAGAAGTACGGTAGTAGCCGGAAGCGGCACTGCAGCGCAACGCGCAGAGTCGCTGCCTCGCTTTGCCGGTCGCAGATCGTGTTCAGGAGCGACACACCGATCGAAAAGGCGCTCTTGACAAGAGTGACCATCTGGTCGGTACCGTTCGAAGTGGTCAGGTCGTGCAGCATGACATTGAAAAGGCCCAAGTGCAGCAGGTTCTGCACCTCACCAATGTTCGGCAGCGTAGACACATCCGCAGCGTAGCAGCGCTGGATCATGTGGCCCACATTTTCAAACATGCGGGGGCACTGGTGGTATTCAGCCTTCTCAATATCGAAGCGAATCCACTCGATGATGGCGGAGATCAAGTCGCCGGGATGGAAGGAGGGGCAGAATGTGAGCAGTGAGGACAGCAACTCAGTGATGCGCTGCCGCTCTTCAAAGCGAGAGGTATCGGTGGTCACCTGCCGCAGCCACCACGTCAGACACAGCACCTTGTTCTTGAGACTCATCTCCTCAATGCCGTGCAGCACGGTCGTCTCCTCCCTGGGGTCGTTGAAGTTCTGCATGAGCTGCTGCGTGACCTCCTGGATGTTCACCACCTCCGTCGCACCCACCGTCGAGGTGCGGCTGCGCAGCAGCGAGGAGTGCAGTGAGGTGTCGCCGACGGTGCGAGGGGCGGACAGGTCGTTCGACGGACGACCATAGGCGGAGGTCGTGGACCGGCGCTCCGGTATGGGGCTCCGCACTGACACACTGAAGGAGGGGCGCAAATGCGGAGGGGTCAGCACTGCCGACTTCGGAGGAACGTAGGCGCGCGAAAAGGTGGGGCTGTTGCTGGGAGTAGAGGGGGAGGCAACGATGCTGGTGCCAAAACCGGCGTTTTCGCGGAACGCAACGGAGGCGGGGCGAGGCAGCGCAAAGTCGGAGTTCTGCGCCGGGATGTCGTCACTCGGGCTCATGATGGAGGACTGCAGAAAAGAGGCGCTGGTCATGCTGTCGACATGCTTCATGGACGACGAGCGCGGCAGGTCGTCGCACGAGTCCGCCTCACGCATCACCCGCTCGTTGGAGACCCACCCCTGCTTCTTGTTCAGGTCGCTCAGGTCCATCATGAGAAAGCGAATGCGGGGGCGCGGGTGCGAATTTTCCACCGCCTTGGCCACGCCGAGGTAGCGCGCCAGCAGAAGTGGACGGCGCTCCTTCAAAATTGGGCCGACTGTGCGGATGAGCGTCGAGAAGACCTCAAAGATGTAGTCCTCACGCTCGACAGGGTTGCTCGGGTCAAAGTCACCGACGAGCAGCTTGAACATATTCTCCACGACGCGCTCTGTCACGAGGTTGATCTTGAAAAGCTCACCCAGAAACTTGATGTTGCCAACAAGGCGGTTCTTTAGGCGGGTGCGCTTCATGCCCACCTCCTCCTCGCTGTACGGCTTGCCAGTAGTGCGGTCGACCTTCTCGTCAGCCGTGAGTTCTATGGGACGGCGGAACTCCTCGTCGCAGGTGTGAAGGAGCTCGCGGTTGATGCGGCTGCAGAAGAGGCGGTCGCGCAGCTCCGCCTCCAACTCGCGCTCGCTCTCCTTCATTTCGCACAGCTCACTGAAAAGGCGCGCATACAGCTCGCTGTACTCCGGCTCCTGCACTGCTTTGTCAAAGAACACCTTGACCACCTCGTGCAGCTCCGATTCATCCGCTTGGCGCAGCGGCAGCTGCAGCAGCTCCTGCAGTAGCTCCGTGAACTTCTGCGGGGTGACGCGGCTGAGCACTGACATCACCTTGTGGTGAACCTGCCGCACCGGCTTCGCGCGTGTTCGGCCCTTGAGCCCGGAGCCTAGCGCTCCGCGGCTGATGCCGTCCTCCGAGTTCAGCACCTCGCTCATCGACAGCTGCAGGTGCGTAGGCACCTTGAGCGTGGGCACCTCCAGGTACTGTTGCACGCACCAACGAAGAACGCCGTGAGGCGTGTGCGAGGCATCCTTGCGCACCGACATGAACATCCCGACCGGATACACGCGCGCTGCCGTGGCTACGTCCGTTATGGTGTGGAAGAAGGTGTGCACAGGCGTGCTGAGCGGGGAAAAGGGGGTGCTTTGCGTGCTGTCCATCGACAAGTCCGCCAGCGGTGTCAGCACAGGTGCACTTTTTGGCTTGACGTCGGGCGACTGTCCTAGCGCAGTCGGCGGTGCCAAAATAAAGCGGGGAGGAGTCAGCGGCTTCTTCTCCACGTCGGCACTTGTCGGGTACCACGGGCGAGCTGTAGCCGTCAGTGTCTTCTTGTGTGGTGGCACGCACTTGATGAACTTAGGCGGGCGGAAGACAGACTCGGTGCGGCGCTCCCTCTCGATGAGGGAGCGGCACCTCTGAGCCTCCATCAACATCTTCTCGTGAGCTGAACTGAGAGGCCGCAGCACAGGGAAGGGGGCGAGACAGAGAGACACACTCGCACGGGTGGCAAACGAAAGGAAGAAGAGCTGAGCAGCTGAGCAGGTGGAGCAAAGGCGCACGCGTATGTGCAGCGCACCAGTAAAGAGAGTGCGAGTGAAATAGTGAGGTGCGGCAAAGGAGACGGTGAGGAGAGAACAAAGGAGAGAAGATGCGGTGGGGTCAGAAAAACACGCGGCAAGCGTAGTTGGAGGAGGCCCCATGCACAAAATCAAGCGGTGAAGAGGCTACAGTCGCCATCTGCCAAAGAACATGGCACGAACCACGGTGCGAAAGACTGAACTCAGCAGAGAAGTATTACTAAGTCGTGCTGCATGCTTTGATGATCTGCTTCTTTTCCACAGCGAAAGACTTTCAGAAAGACGGGGCCGCGCACTGAGAGGTGCGCGCGATATCGCTGCAGCTCAGTGACCCACTGTCTGGAAGGACGCCAAAGGGCCTCCTACTCTTCTGCAGGCGGAAGTACCTCTTGTGGCGGCAGGGCCACGTGCCTACAACGTAGCGGGATGCCAGAACAATTCACCAGTACTGGCACTGTCGGCAGGGCGCTGCATGATGCTGCGTTCGAGAGGCCTGCAGAGGAGAAGACGTCTGTACCAATTCCTATGCTAGGGAGAGCGCCAGCGTCCTTTGAGGGTACTTC
The DNA here is from genome assembly GCF_017916325.1 of Leishmania martiniquensis. Lineage (NCBI taxonomy): Eukaryota > Euglenozoa > Kinetoplastea > Trypanosomatida > Trypanosomatidae > Leishmania > Leishmania martiniquensis. The sequence continues at coordinate 23,483 of NC_090150.1, forward strand.
TCCTGGCCCTCACTCTGACCCCTGGTGTGCGGTGGGGTGGGGTGGGCCCGGGCCGCTGCTGAAAGGGGAACGCAGCTGGCGGCCACCGGCAGAGTGTGAGCGGCCGTCCGGCAACTTGGGCGGCGCTGTGTGGGCAGTGCTCGGTGGTGGTCGCCGTGCTCTGATGGCTGGGTCGGCGCCCTGCTCTACCGGGTGCCAGCCGGCTGCGTCGCACGAGGTGATGGGCCCGCGTGGCCGGCCTGGGGGAGGGAGCGGAGGGGAAAACGTGGAATTCCACCGACGTTGTGTGGCAGAATTGAGATGAAGAACGAAAAAAAATGTCCCTCAGATGGCAAGGGGGACTACTCTCTGTTGCTCGTGTGTGGCCGAGCGCAGCTTCGGCGCCGGTGCCGAAGAGTAAAGTCGAAGCGGATTCCTCCCTGGAGGGCACGACTGGTGTACGCGTGCGAAAAAGGAAGGCGCTACGGCGGCACTCACATTCGCCGCGTCACGGGTCCTTATCATCGGGAGCCTCATTCCCCCCCACCGCCTCCGGGGGAGAGCGTAGCATTAGCGGCGTACGTTCATGCGTCGCCAAAAGATCTGCTGCGTGCGCGCAGGTGTCCCTCAAGAGGCGTTGGAGTCCACTGAATGGTCCAGCAGATGTCGGTGGCACGGCGCATTCCAGCCCTGCCTTCTTCGCCCTTTCCTCCTCTTTGCGAGCAACCTCAAGTAGACGCTGAATCTGCGCTTCCTCCACAACGGGAGCCGCAGTCTGCGCCCAAGACGGGCGCAAAGCTGCAATAGATGGGGGCACGCCGTCAGTCGGGGCTATGGCGACGGCCTCTGCCTGCCGCTGCAGCGCACGGAGGCGCTCATTGACCGAGCGCAGGTGGTGCTTCCACCTTTCGTGCTCCCTCGCGTCCTGCATGTAAGCATTCCCAAGACCCGCGGCGGTTCTTGCGACGTTACGCCCTTCAGCAGCAGCAGCAGTCACAGCACTCATCGTGTCGTCGAGGTGCTGAAGCACGTCTTCCGTTTCCTCCACGCCACGGACGGCTGCATAGCGTCGCGCTTCTGTCTCAAGTGCAAGAAGGCGCTGCTGAGTCTCCGCATTCAGTACATACGGGCTCGAAAGTACAGCGGCGACGGCGGTGGAGCCCAGCAAAAGCTCAACACGGGTCGCCTCGCTTTCTGTCAAGCTCGACTGTGGCCGCACAGCGATCGCCGGCGGCCTGGCCGTAGGCAACTGCCTCGGTTGTGAGGGTCGCGTAGGTTGTGTGGAAAAGAGGCAATTCCGCTGGCGCGCCCTTGGATTGAGGCGAGCTGCGGCTCGCGTCTGCCACGCCGGATGTGACGGCGAGGGGCGTCGCAGTAGCCGGCTGGTTGGGTGACCTGCCGACGGAGCTGCGTCGCGAGACGACGGCGAGACAGTGGCAGCTGTAGATTCGTCGGTCCTCGCCGCCTCCCCTTCAGGAGTGGCAACACGCGCAGCGTCGCCTGCAAGCATCACCTCCGTCTGATCTCCGTCCTCTCGCAGAGAAGCTACATCCTCATCATCAGCGTCATCGATGGGCACCTGCACGTGTCCAGAAGGCCCAACGCGGATTTCGTAGCTGCACCCCTCGTTGTCGACCACAGTGATGAAAGTGTTGATCTCCCTCTGCAAGGCCTCCATGTGCGCCTCAATGTCCGCCACCGTCGTTACGGTGGCGCGTGGCCGCCCGAGAGGTGCGGTCTCGATATCACCATCACCCTCGGGACGTGAAGGAGGGCGGGCCGAGAGGTACCAAAGAATTTCACCATCCTCGATGTGCCGAATGTCCTCGACCGTGAACTCTGCGCAGAGGCCGCCTCTGGAAAGATGTACCGTCTTCTGCAAGGCAGCCTCCGCTTTGGCGACGGAGGACAAGGGCATAGGCAGCGGCCCTGCGTGTCCAGCAGAGCCCCCCACTTGTGGATTGTCATCTTGGGTCGCATCTCCTTCCGCATCACCGCTGATGGACGACAACATCGAGGAGTCACAAAGCGATGATGCTGAAGAGGATCCGCAAAGGGCGGCATCATGAATGGCGAGGCGAGACGCTATAACGTCGCGCCGCACCTTGGGCACACGGCCCGCGCTCACTATATCACAGTCCTCTACGTCTGTAGTCACTGCCGTGGGCGACAAACTCTTTTGTGCCTCTCGACTCATGATCTCATCGAGGTGGCAGCGGCCCACGGACGACTTACACCGCCCGCAAGGGCGCGAGGGCGTGGGAAGGAGATGGGGTCTCAAAGCGAAGGTGCCCCGTACAGGTGCGCGAAACGGCGACGGCTGCAAAGGCAGCCAGTGAGAATGGTGGGGGGAGGGTCACGTAGGTGGGAGAGAGAAAGAGAAGGCGTGAGTGGGTCATTAGATGTAAGGTGCCATACGTATACAACGGCTGTGCAGAGGCGGTGCAAAGGCGCAGCGGAAGGGACGTGCTGGGGGAAGGGAAAGGACAGTTGAGAACATGGAGAAGGCGACAGTTTTTTGTGGGTGTGGTGCCGTCCTTCGACAGAGGGGTGGAAAAGGGCGCGCGCTTCGTGTGGTGCTACTCGAAGAGCGCGCACTCTAATGCTCTCGTGCATTGGGCACTTGGACATGTGCCACTAACGACATTCGAAGGGTGTCTGTCAGTGCGCTTCATGACGCTATCGTTGCGGTTTGTCAGTTAACGTGGAGAGCGCCTTTGCGGACCCGCAGAGCACACATACAGCGACACACAGGGGAGCACTAATGCGCCGACATAAATCCTTCGAAGAGCGGCAAAAACGGTGGGGAGGACTAACCCGCACAGTGGTGCGCCGACGCTCTCCATCCTTCCGCGCAGCATCACCGCCACCTCCCCATCACACTTTGTATCACATCTACGAAAACGAAGGCAGGGGGTGAGAAAGAAGGGGCAAGAGGAGGAGTGAAGCACAAGCGGAGATGCAAAGAAAAGACGTCGGCAGCTGTGGCGTAGACACACATCCGGGGTGACAGTGGTATTATTTCTCTCGTCCCATGCAAGCACGCACACACACACACACAAACACGCACAGGAGAGCCTTGCCTCCCCCCTCCTTCCTCCTTCCCTTTCGTGCTTGGTCGTGTCTCCATCGAGCTCAGCGTGACTCACTGATGTCCACCGATGGAGACATGCATAGAGAGAAAGGCACACCAGCAAGCGAGAGTACATCGACCACGTATCAACTTCCCCTCTTCTCGCCGGCAGGAGCGTGCGCTGTGGCGCTCGGCTCGTCCATTTGAATCACAGGTGACGCGCCCGTGTACCAGTCGCTTCGCCCAGTGTTATCTAGCGCCGCCTCCTGCAGCTGCTTCACGCTGTCGTCCTCCGTGTCGCGAATGGTCACCTTGTACGAGACAGAGGGCTTGTCACCGTCCAGCTCCGCCTCCGTGGAGAGCAAGTCAGCGAGGGAGTCAGCCGACATGACCTCGTCGCCTTCTGCGGCACCAGTAGCAGCTCCATCGACGGCCTCACTGGTGCGCTCCACCGTAGCGACAAAGGCCTCGCCTGTTTGCACTCTCTCGCGCTTCTCCTTCGCCAGCAAAGTCACCTGGTGCGGAGTCAGCTGCTCCCTCTGCAGCTGCGTCAGCACCCCCATAATGACCGTAGCCTCACGCATGGAGATGTACTTGCCGGACAACTTTGCCTCCTCGGCCTGGATGGCGGCGACACGCTTCTTCACAGTGAGGTCGTCGTAGAACATCTGCAGCACTTGCTTGATAGCCACCGAGTGTGCTACACCCTTGCGCTTCAGTTCATAGTATTGCCGCTCCATTCGATCGAGCGGCTTGCGTACCCAGAACACGTTGTAGTACCGCATTCCCTCCGAGGCTAAGAGGCGGCTCTTGCGCGCCAACTCATTGCGGAGTGCGATGCGCTCGGCGCAAAGGTGGTCTGTGTCATCCTGCGTTGGCTCACTCGCATTATGCGGGTTGAGCGTCCTCTCTTGTTGAAAGTTGTGGTTGATGGGCGGAAACATGCGAAAGTGGCCGTACCATTCCGGCGGGATGTAGAAGCCAGTCCCCGCCAGTCGCCCCATGCGCTTCAGGTGCTCCCACGGCTCATACTTCTCATTCCAGGTGTCGAAGCGCGGCGCCACGCCCATGTTCTTAGGGATCTTGTACAAGCACCATGAAGAGCGCCGCATCGTGGATCGAAGAAGAGTGGGAGTGGATGGCTCAGTGACGATGACGTGGTACGAGAGAAAAAGAGACAGCGCGTGGTCAGAGCACAAACGCGTACACCCATGGACAGGCACCCTCACGTCACCGCGCGTCGCCCCCTCGGTCGAATGTGTCCCCCCCCCGTGGGGAGCGAAGGAGGGCAGCTGTGGTAAAGAGCGAGAAAGGGGTAAGGTGAAAGCAAGCTAAGGCTGTCAAGAGTAGGCAAAGAGGAGAGGACAGTGAAAGCAAACAAAGCGCAAACGGCAATCGCAACACGTCCCTCAGCCCTCACGACGACTCCGATGAGCACTAAGACGAGAGAAAAAAAAGACAGGAAAAATGACAAAGGTGTGGAACGCTTGCCAAGAAGTGCGACCACAGTAAACGCCCCTCACGGTCCATCGGCACCCGTACGATGCACCGCTGCTTCCGCCACGGCGACACGAGGGGCTCAGACGCGCAGAGAAAGCAGATGAGATAAGCGGAGACGGTGAGCAGCAGTAGTCCTGCACAGTCGAAGGGGGTGTCATGATGCGCGGGTGCGGGGAGCATGCGATAAAGGGGAGCGGGCGCGCACCTGCGCATATCGCCCATTCGTGCACCCTTAACCGGATACCGCAGGCGCACAGGCATCCACTAACTTGCTGAAAAGATGAGGCCAGCATTGGGGGAGGTACGGAAAGAGGGCGGCCTCCCTCACCACCACCGCCACCCCTGCACTGGTGCCATTTACTTTTGAGGATACTTCGCTCTTCTCTTTCCGTCCTTCCTTAGCCATAGCAAAAGAGATAAGGGGACCAGCGGAGGGGCGCGGTGAGTCGGGGGGGAGACATGGCAGCCATACCTCCGAGAGCCCCTTCTCCCCAGCCCCCGCTCAGCGCGCCCTCGCACTCAGCTACACGCCATTCCTCCGCTGCGGCGCCTCCTGTAGCATCAACAAACGCACCCGTAAAAATCTAACGATGACCACCGCGCCACTTTAGGTGAAGCAACCGGCTAGAAGCCCTCCCAAAGTCATAGTGAAGAGGAGTGAGCGCCGAGACAGTCCAACGTTCTCACTCAACCACAGCAACAAGCAGTGCATGAGTAAGCGTAAGAAAACAAGAGTCTTGGGCGAGGGAGGAGACGCCGGCGCGCACTTCAGCCACCCCACACAATCACCTGCAGAAGGGGAGGGGAGCGAGCTGTCAGGCGGTGAAGCGTGCTGTGCAGAACCCTCTCCCCGCGTTACCCAACCCCCTCTATGGACTCGTACCCGTGGGTGTGTTTGCTCTCCACCACCGCCGCCACACCGCTCCATCTCAGTTATGAGAGCTGCCGTAACGCAGCGTTGCTCACGTGTGCCAAGCGCACCCACTCCACATCCCCAGACATCAACACAAACACAGACGCACTTTATATAGGAGCTGAACGGCAAAAGACGTAAGCGGACGCGCACCTCCCTGCCCATACATACGTATCCACTGGCGGCGACGCCAAGACGCAATCGCTGCCCTCGAGCCACACCTGAGCCTAGCAGGCAGCCCGCAAGAAGTGCGCAGAGGGCCGAGACAAGGAACGGAGAAAGGTGGGCGGGGGGAGGGGGGGCGCAACGGGAGAGGCAGCGCAGAGCAGTGAATGCCAGAAGAGAGGGAGTAAAGTAAGCGCATTCGCCACCGATGCGACCTACATATCCCGTATAAACTCCTGCCCCACCCGCCCCCAGCTGCCCGCCGTCCACCGCACGCACACAGAGCGGGCCACAGCACCTCACAAGATGAACTTCTTGATATCGACCTTCTTTACCATCTTCTCCACAGCCTTCCTCACGTAGGCAGCATCGATGACAAACTTCTCGCTCTTCCGCTCCGGTCCCTCAAAGCTGATCTCCTCCACAACCTTTTCTGTGATCGTGATGAGGCGGCGCGCACCAATATTCTGAACGGTGGAGTTGATGTACGCGGCGATGCTAGCAATCTCCCACAGCGCATCATCTTCAAAGATAAGGTCGACGCCCTCAGTTGCCATCATCGCCTTGTGTTGCGCGATAAGGTTAAACCGAGGTTCCGTGATAATGCGGTGAAAGTCATCCTTGCTCAACTGCTGAAGCTCGACGCGGATAGGTAAACGGCCCTGGAGCTCTGCCAGCATGTCGGACGGTTTGACGCTGTGGAAAGCGCCGCTGCAGATGAAAAGGATTTTGTCCGTCTTCACCTGCACGTTGAACTTTGTCGACACAGTCGTCCCTTCTACCAATGGCAGCAGATCCTGCTGGACGCCCTCGGCGGAAGCCTGGTGGCCCTTGTACCCACCCGCCGCCGTCACGATCTTGTCGATCTCGTCTATGACGACGATCCCGTCTTCCTCGCAGGCGCGCAGCGCCTCGGCCGTGACGTCCTCGGTGTCCATCATCTTGTCCAACTCCTCCTGCAACACAGCTGGAAAGGCGTCCTTGATCTTCATCACTTTCTTCACCGTCTGCTGGCGCTGCCCGCCCATCATGGAGGGGATGTCGAGAGAGATGAAGACGCCCTCGCCGCTGGCCGTCTTGGGCTTCTCTTTCTTCTCTTGCAGCTCGACCATGACTTCGATGTCGTCCAGCGCGCCGCTGCGCAGGTGCTCGCGGAAGCCGTCCGACACGCCAGCCAAAGACTTGAGAATGCGGTCTTCGGCCTTCACCTTCGCCTCCTCCTCATGCTGGCGACGGATGTTCTGCTTTGTCTGCGACAGGGACGCCTTGTAGAGGTCCTCAATGATGCTCTCCACGTCGCGGCCGTGGAAGCCGACTTCCGTGAACTTGGTGGCCTCCACCTTGACGAACGGGGCATCGACGAGCTTCGCCAGACGGCGGGCGATCTCCGTCTTGCCCACGCCAGTCGGGCCAATCATCAAGATGTTTTTCGGCGCAATCTCCTCGCGAATGTCGCTCGGCACCTGATGACGACGCCAGCGATTACGTAGTGCCACCGACACAGCTTTCTTGGCTTCGCTCTGACCGACAATGTAGCGGTCCAGCTCCTTCATGAGCTCTCGCGGGCGCATGTCCCGGATGAGAGTCTTGGAACTTGGATTTGTGGCAGGGGCGGTCGGCGCAGGGGCAGGGGCGGCAGCGGCGGCCGTGCTGCAGCACCGTCCGGCGGTGAGGAACGTGTGCGAAGACGCAGCAGAGCCAGCCGCAACGCTGGAACGGCGAGTCAGTGAGAGGGCACGGCGCATTGGAGGAGGAGGGGCAGAGGCGGAAGGCAACCAGCGGCAAAGCGGCGAGTTGAGGGGCCTCCCCGTGTCTTCCTCAGAGAAGGAAGGTGCGGAAGAGAAGGGTGGGGAGGACGGATGACGCTTCGGGGTGTGTGACGCCAGCGGAGCTGCCGGTACGGGGACGATGGAGAGGAAAAGCGCGCGAGAGAAGTCAAAGGAAGCACAAGAGGCTCTTAAAATCGCTGAAACCAACACAAATAAAGCAGTGCAACACAAAAAGGGGCGAGAGAGCAGTGGCAGCGGCGGAGGGGAGAGAGGGGGAGATACCACGCCGTTGCAGAGACAGACGGACAGAAATGGCTGCTGAGCTTCTTCTCGCCAGCACACACTTTGAAAGGAACGCTGCACGCGCAGAGGCGTACAGACGGGTATGGTGGCCAATCAAAAATAGAAGAGAGGGTGCGTGCGCGTTTGTTGGTGTGAACGCCAAAGTGTATGGGTGTGTATTTTCGAGTGGATGTGTGCGCAGGGGCAACAGGAGAAAAGGTGAGCAGCCGCAAGAGCTCCGGGTCACAGCGAGGGTGAGGGAGAGGGCGCGACACACAACAAAACGTATTCGACTCTGCATTGAGTGGTGCGGAGTGTGCAGGAGAGAGAGAGCGCCGAAACAGCAGAGAAGTGAAGAGAGGAGCGGAGAGTGCGACAAGAGGGGGGAAGGCAAAGGCGCGGAAGCGACGGTGGCGGCAGCAGCAGCAGCAGCCACACCGGCAGCCACCGATCGGCAGCACACTGCCAACAAGAGCGGCGCAACGCTCTGTTTCCTTGCACTCGCAGGTGCAGAGATAAGCGCTCAAGCATTGCCCTGCCACCCCCGTACGCCCAGCGGCAGCTTCCTTGGCGTCACCTCTACGTGATTGTCTGCTTCCCGTTCCAGCGGTGCATGATGAAAAGGAGGCGAAGGTGTATGCCCGCAATGAGCGGACGCCTACGCTGTGCAGCGGTGCTCTGTCAGTGTGTCCTTCGCTCCACTGCATCCGCAGCAATTGGATCGGCCCGCAGGCGCTACCACGTCAGGCACTGACTGGGGCTACGCCAGCAAGCGCACCAGCGCTCAAGTTTGTGCGCGGCTGCATCAGCGTGTTGCCACCGCCCGAGTGCGGGAGGTAAAGAAAACGTGGGTGAAACGGGCCCGGCGCGTCTAGCAGAGTCTGTCTGTGTGTGTGTGTGTGTGTGACAACAAGCACACAGCAGAGAAGCGAAGTATGCCAGCGACAGCAAAAGGTGGTGGCAGCGAGGCACAAAAAGAGCGTATCGGGAAGCGGAGATGAGATGGGGGAGTGCGAAACAGTCTATGTGGGGGCCGTCAAGGAGTCCCACACACACACCCTACCTCCGAAAAGCGTCGCGGTTAGCAGACACCCCCTCACGCAGATGTGTATGTGAAACGCTGTCCTTTCGACCGAGGCCCTTCCTCTATTACCTCCACATGCGCTCTGACGGTCCCTCCGATGCCGTCTCGCTGCGCTCCCCACACCCATCCATCCGGCACCTCTAAATGTCGTTGCTAAAGAGTAGGTGCTGCTTCTTGCGCTTCAGAGGCGCCATGGAGCGGCACTTGTGGTAGAGGCGCACCAGCGTGGAGTGCAGTAGCCACTTGTGCCGCTGCAGCACCTTGGCTGTATACGTGTCACGAGAGCTTACGCCCAGTTCGTGCTGGAGGATGTTGAAGTAGGCCGCCGAGTGCAGTCCTGCACCGCCCTCGCTGTACACGTTGGCCAGCGCGGCGTTATCCTTCACCAACGCATCCTCTTTCGCGCGCATTGCCTCCGCCCCTTCAGGGAGCAGCACACGCTGGGTGAAAGCGTACGCGATGAAGCGCGCCTGTGCCTCGAACAGTAGAAAGGGAGGAAGCAGGTCCTTTTGGTGGCCCACCAGCGCCAACGACGGTTCGGCAGACCAGAGCGTGCCCATGTACAGGCCATGGCGGCTAGCAGACGGCACACCGCATGCTGCGCTGCCCGAGAAGCATGATGGAGTCGATGAGGCGCACGAGGTGAGCAAAGGCTGATCCTCCTCCAGGACACGGCGCACATCGGGGTGCAGAAAAGGATATCGACGGGTGTACCCTGTGGCGCAGATAACAGCGTCGACATTATCGACGAATACCTCCGAAGACGGCGCCAACGGCGACTTACCACGGCGGCCGACCCGCTCTGCAGCCTCCACCACAAAGTCCGCAGTGCTCCGCCGCACAGACGGATCGGCGGCGAACCGAAGCCCACGCCCGTCATTGTCAAGCGGCAATCCCACCACTGGGATGCCCTCCAGCCGCATATTGCGGTACCGCAGCCACTTGCGCACCACATCGCTCGCCACGTGCACATCGTGGCGCAGCCATGGGAGCCGCGCCGCAAGTCCAACGAGGCGCGTCACAGCATCGGCGGCAACCCGCATATCCGACACCTCCTTAGCCGCTTGCCCACGTCTCAGCTGCGCCGCTGCATTGTCCCTCCAGTGCGCAGCAATATGAGAGGAGCGCGCCAACCCTGCCTGCAGATCAGATGAGCCCGCGAAGGGGGCCTGCACAGTGATGCTCTGGAGCACCTCGGCCCCCATCCGCTTTAGCTCGACACAGTAGTCGTAAGCAGAGACGCCGCTGCCGACGACGACGACGCGCTTCCTGTGAAACGCGCGGAAGTCTTTCACGTGTGCGGCGTGGTGTACCTCTCCTCCCTCACGCACGAACCCCTCGAGCGCCTCCCGCATCCCAGCAGGGAACCGCACCTCCTGTGTCTGTCCCGTGCACACGCACACCTTGTCAAAGGACCACTCCATAACATCTCCGTTGATGACGTTCACAGATATAACCTTCCACACGCGGTCCACCGGGTCAAAGCGGGCGGACTCTACCTTCGTGTTGAACCGCGTGAGACCACGCACGCCCTTCTGCGCGGCGTAGCGATGCATGTAATGGAGCACCGCCGTGTGGTGCGGAAACTGCGCAACGGTATAATCGAAGCGCACATCGCTGAACGCCATCAGCTCCTTGGGCAGCACGCAGCGCATCGACGGATAAATGGGCGAAACACACCCGCGGCTGGAGAAGATATCCCGGGCGTTGCTGGCCCAAATGCCCCCTGGCCTGGGGGCGATATCAAAGCATGTGACAAGCAGCCCGCTCTGCCGCAGCACCGTGCTGGCCACCATTCCAGCTGGGCCGCAGCCGATCACTGCGCACGATTGCATGGTGTCACGAGCACCACCCTTCCACAGAAGCGATGCCTCAGCAGCGCGCCTTGGAAGCTTCCGATCCTATGGAGGCCCTCTTGATAACAAAAGGTTTTTGCCACGCAGCACAACGCGGAAGAAAAGCGGTTGGATGCGATATCTGAGGCAGAAGCAGCAGCAGCCTATGCAGCTGCGCAAATCACGCGAGGGATATGAAGAGCTTGTCCTGCCCCTTCGCACATGAAAATCAAAAAAAAACATGGAGCGTTTGGACACTGATGATGTGGACGAGAGCAGATGGCACGTGCATCAGCGCCAAAGGGAACGGCACATGGACTTCCCCGTCAAGCGTACGCTCGACGGGCATTGCGTCAATACTGCAGCTCTGGCACAGCATTCAAGTTGGTCAGCACACAAGAGCAGAGCGCTTCACACACATTCCTTCACGGCTTCCATCTCTCAGGTGCGAATGCCCGTGCCAAGAGGCTATGGGAGGCTTGTAGGGGGGGGGGTAGAACAGTAGGGCAGCAGTCACGTGCGCCTGCCGAGGATCGTGATGCGGTACGTACGAGCCTTCCCTTCATCACACCCCCTTCTTTCTTCGTTGAGAAAGAAAAGAGTTCGGAAGCCCCCGTGCAGCGCAGCGCGTTGCTGTCGGAGAATAGTACACATCAGGTCGAGTAGTGCGCGGTGAAGGACCTAACACACAGAAGAAGAGGAGTAGGGGCGCAAACGAAGGCGGACACGAGACAGCCAAAGTGTCAAGTGCCACCCCAACGGAGCCGTCAATGGTCTGTGCACGTGTCTCTCAGACTTACGCCTGCCCTCTCGCCCGCCAGCTGGCTGTTGAGTCACGCTTCCAGTGGTCTTTGTGTGGCGTCGCTCTCACCACCTACCATGAAGGCATGTCTAGCCCGGTGCGGATGCAGCGACCGCTTCAGGGGGATGAAGCAGGAACGAAGGGAAAAAGATGTGAGTCGGTGCGGGAACCCAAACACATACACACGTGCGCATGTACATGTGCGCGCATATGCAGATCGCACCACGCAGCAGACCTCCGCGGTCGCCTGTTCACGCACTACTGCATGGCTTCGCGGCAGCCGCTGTAAGGGACACAAAGTAGCCGCCCACAGGCGTCGGCTGGTGCCGCATCGTTTCCTCCGCCTCCGAGAGCAAAGCGCCTGTCACACCGGCCAATCGGCGCAGCGTGATTCGCCGCTCCTGCTCTACCGACGGCTGTGGGCGAATAACACCCATCACAGCGGAAGAAATGAAGTTGCGCACTTCGATGCCGCCAACATACCGCTGGAACACCTCGCCCCTCTGCACTGCATGCGTGAGGTGGGCGAGCTGGGCCTCCGCTGCGATGAGCCGCTGCTGCTCAGCCGAGTCTTCCCATTTCCTCTTCTTTTCAGCTGCCTTTGTTTTCGCTGCCGAGGAGGCCGGAGCACGAGTCGCCGATGCCGCCGCCTCCAGCGATGCTGCCGGTGCAACTCGCCGGCCCAGCTCCTGCCCGTTGCGGTCCGGCGCGCCGTACAGCATCCACACCTCCACGCCACCCCCGCTGCACAGGTCCACGGTTCCCTCGAAAGCGGCGCTGCAGAGCTCAAAGGGCAAAAACGCAAGAAGCTTGCGGGCGGCCGTCGCTGCAACGAGCTGCACAATAGCAACTGCCAACACGTTGCTGCACGACGGCATCACGCGAAAGGCGTGCCGTCCTGGCGCCACCTGCGAGCACAGCGGAGTCATCAGGCGGCAGATTGATGGCGAAAAGTACTGGCGCGGCAACACTGGGCAACTGCTCGGCGTGAAGTCCACGCGGATGTCGTACGAGACCACCGGCGTGAAAGCCGTCTCTCCAGCGACAGTGATTACGGCGCTGTATGGGTCAGCTCGGATTGGCCGCGCACCGACAACTAGTACATAGTAGCCCGCCTGTGGGACGGTGAGCGTAAATGTGTCTGTGTCGGTGCTCTCTTCCCTCTGATGCCACACCCACTCCGCCCCAAGGGGTGTTGTCTGCGAAAGATCCTCAGGAAGACTTCGCAACGTGCCTGCGTACAGAACGCAGCACAGCTCCGTCCTGCTGGAGGAAGGATTCACCAGCGACACGTAAGACGGAGATTCGCTAGCGAGGAAGGCGCCATGCGTCATGTGAGAGCACAGCTGCAGACCATAGTGGTGGAAAGCGGGCGTGAGGTGCGGCCGCACGGCCCATTGCATTGCCTTCATAGTCGTCCGCGTCAGTGACTTCGCGGGTATTGTCGGGAGGTGAGAAGCGAGGAAGGCGGTGGGGTGAGCAAAGAAGAAAAAATCACGCCGCAGCTTCTCGGAGGTGCTGGGAAGCAGCAGAAGCGGCTCCAGCGACGGCGCTGGCCCTGCCCCCGCCGGCAACGGCGATGTCGGTGCGGCCGCCTTGCCCCGAATCCCTGCGTTGCGTTCCCGCTGCCCTTTGTCCGCCTCTGCTGACGCCCCAGGCGACGGTACATCTACAGAGGGCGGTGCACTACGAAGCACCCCGTTAGATAAGGCAGCCGAAACATCGACAAGGTACCGCGTCCCTTCCACCGACACAATGTTCCAACTCCATTCAAACGACTCCTCCGGCGCCGCGCCCTTCAGTTGGCCCACTACCACTTCGGACGAGACGCCGACGCTGGCAAGCATGCGCATGTAAACGTCGGCCAAAACCGGCGCGGGCGCGCGCCGCGTCTGTAGGGCGACTGCCACTGGATCAAGGGGTACCGAAGGCTCTAACGCTATCGCCGCTTCCTTGGCCTTGCGCGCCGCGCGGGTGGGTTTGCGCTCTAACGACCTTGCCTGCTGCGAGGTCTGTTGGCCGCCGGTCAAGCCTCGCCTACTCTCCTCCTTCGCCTCCTCGCAGACCCCCGGCACGCCAACCTGCAATGCCATGTTAGAGCACAGCCACACATACACGCATCGCGCCTTCATGATGGCGCACTGTGCGGAGGTCTGCCGCCATGTGACAGTTGTGAAGGGGACAGCAAGCTGCTCTGCGATGGCCGACCACTCCGTGGCGTCGTGCATCGGACCCACAGTGTTGCAGCGCAGATCCGCCTCGCACCGCAGGGCCTCTGGTAAACCCCAACCAGCGTCTTCGACAGGCTCGCAAGGGGTGCCCGCCTCCGCCGTCCTGCACTGAATCCCGTCCAGTGGGGTCTCTTTCTTGTACGCCGGCTTGGTGCAGTCACACGCCGCCACCACCGTCCGGGGGGCATGCACGGCCCTGCTTTCGCGCTCCATGCTAAACCCAAAATGGTGCAGATAGTCAGCGTAGCGACTAGGTGGCATCCGCGCCGCGGTTTCTTCCGGCACACGCGTGTATGCCTCGTAGAGCGAGGCGCCGTACTGAAGGAGGGCAAGAGGCGACGAAGAGGCGGCCGTTGTGGCGGAGGCGGCCTCTTCCTCCTTCGCCATTTTTTCCTTCCTTCCCACGGCGGCAGCGCCCAGTGCCCTCATAGTTTGAGCAAAATGAGGGAGGCGGTAGCGAAAGCGCTGTGATGGTGCGTGGGCCGCTACTGCAACGCCCCGATGAAACAGTAAAAGGTAGAGATGTCCTGTTCTCCGCCCGAGTGCACGGCAGCCACAGGGAAAGAGAGGGAGGGAGGGGAGAAGGGGGCATATGGAATGCGCGAGCGTAAACAGCGGAGCCAACGGGCGGGGGGAAGGAGGAGGTGGAGAGGAAAGAATGCAAAGTAAGCGGAAGATGGTCACCTGGCGTCGGCACAGACAAAAAGAAGACATGCGCGTCAGCCGCCCCCAACATTTCCTGCAAAGTTCTGCGCTTTCGTGTGTGTGGGCATTCTCCTGCTGAGCAGGTCGAAGCACCCCTTGCCGACAGCTAACCACTCGCGCTGACCTCCTCAGCGGATGCCAAGCTGGAAGCGTCACGCTGCCCTTCCCGCCAGCATCATCCCTGCAAGAGTCCCGCGCAAACAGCGAGCGAACCCCCCCCACCCCACCCACGGAGCAGATGGCACGGGAGAGCAAGAGAGACGAGGCAGAATGGGGAAAGCCCTTCGCTCTTCGTGTTTCTCTGCACTTTTCCTGCATTCTGTGCAAGGTGGTTACCTCACGGTGCTGGCGGAAGCGCCTGCTCGTGTTGATCCCACCAGCCTCTCTGAGTTATGGTGTCGCCCCCATCACCTGTTCTCACAGGGAGAGAGGGCCCGTCTAACGGGGGAAAGAGACGCAGAGATCCCAAGCGAATGCGTGGGGAAAGAAGAGGCGAAGGGGAGCACGCACATCTGCTCTCCATCTACCCCTCTTTCCCCAACCTCGACCGGGTCTCTCCTACTCCATCCTTCCTTCGGAGCTCCACACCTTTAACGCGTATGCTGCACAGGCCGTCTTCCTTCGCTGGGACTCATGGGGCCTTGTATCAGCGTGCAGGTTTGCGTATTGAGTGGGATGGGAAGAGGGCACACGCGACGATGTGTACAGCCACGAAAAGAGAGGGGGGAGGAACGTCGTGCTTTGGAAGAGAACGCCAAGTGACTGTAAGAGTCACTGCACCCCGCATGCGGGAGACCCCCGCCACGGATCCTCCCTCCTCTCCTTCCCTCTCTCTTCCTGTGCAGTCATCCCACCGCGCCCGCGCTCGTACTTTCCCCAATCTATGCATGTCCTCTTGCTCTCTCGGACGACTCTTCAGTGCTACTCCGCCACCGATCTGTCGGGCTCGGCGATCGGATCGATAATGCACACCACTGGAACCGCCAGTGGCCTACGGTGGCGCATCTGCGCATACGTGAACAGTGCCAGCTCGAACGAGTAAATTTGTGTGGCTTTGCTGATCACGCTACGAAGAATCTGTGGGGTCAATCCTTTGTAGAAGCCGAGGAAGCCGTCCGCCTCATAAATGTGCCGCACAGTCGGCATCACCCGCACGTAGTCGTGCTTCCCCGTCACCTTGTTCACGGTGCGCAGGTGGTTCATAACAACATTATACGGGTACGCAACGCCGACAGCCACGAGCTTTGCTATCATCGTCAAGGACACCATCGCCGCTGTGGACCACCAGAAGCCGCGCTCGCCGAAGTCGCCCTCGTGCGTGACTCGCTTCAGCAGCTCATACACAGTCCAGAAGCACCCCTCTTCTACGAAGCGGCCGGCAATGTTTGTGACTGTGCCGCGGTACAGCCCTCGAAAGCCGTCGCGGCGCATGACATCGCTGAAGACCTGAGAAATAGTCAGCCTGTCGTCTACTTGCACCCGGGTGCGAATGACGAACAGCGGAGAGAGGGTGAGGTTGGTGGCGGTGACGGCGCCAAATGCGCAGATCATCGGTCGCACCTGCTCGCTCACCCTCGTATTGGCGAGCTCGCTCTTGAGAAAGCGGTAGGTGGGAAGGTAGACCGCGTTGGATGGCATGGAGGCCATAATGTTGGCGCCCAGACCGCGGCCAAACGCGTGGGCAAGGCCTTCGTTGAAGAGCTCGCGCGCGGTGATCAGCAGGCTCTTGTGAGACTTCCCTGTGGCCGATCGATCTGCCGACAGGCGCACGCGAATAGTGTCTAGTGGGTTCGTAACGCACGTCGAGCAGACGCCAGCAAACCCGCCGGCGAAGACGGAGACTAAATTGTCCCTTTCGGTGCACGATGTGGACGCCATGACCCACAAAGGGGATGAGATGCTCTACGGGCGCGTAGGAGTTTGTGACGGTGCGGGGGCGTGGGGGGGGGGGCCGCACCCTTCGGCTAATAAAGGCACCACCAAAGGAGTATTTAGGCCAAGAGAGTGGGTCGTATGATTAGCGGTAAAGGCGGAAGATGGAGGGAGAGGGAGGAGCATTTCAATGAGCGAGGCAGCGACATCCAGCCAGTGCGCGGCAGAGAGGAGCGAGAAAGGGGGGAAGAGGAACCAAAGGAGGAGACGATCAACACGCGAGCGGAGACAGAGAGAGGCACATACAGTGACGCTTAGAATTTCACCCCTCGTGCGCTCGAAGGTGCGCACGCCTGCAGAAGCCTTCTGTTGTCTGTGGGCGTTGATGTGGCAGCAGCTGCAGGCGTTGCCCTGTGAATGGTGTTCTGATTGCGAATGCGCTGCACGCTCCGGGAGAGGGAGGGGAGGAAAAGAGGACAGAGGATGTGTAAAGGGTAAATCTTCAGAGGATGGGGGGGCATGGACCCATGCGCATGAGCCGTCTTCGTTGCCTTACATGGGCTTTTTCGTTGTCCAAAAAGGTGGTGATGAGCTGCCGCTGCCGCCGTCCCTGAGAATGGCTGCGGCCTATCATATAGTACGCGTCTCACAATAGGGACGGCCAGCGCCCAGCTCCGCGCTCCCCCTCCCACTCCTCCCTCCTCTTTGACTTTCCGGGGAAGAGAATGCGAGGCCGAGCACTGTCATTACTTGTACGGGGATACACGGAGCAGAAAGCGCGCAGCAGCTGCGCTAGCCGAATCCTCTTGGGCAGCGGCGAATACTCAGAGCCGATGCTGTTACTTTCAGCGTCATGGGCGGCAAGGGCGCCTCTCTTATAGTGTACACACAACACCGTCATAGCAACCATTGGCCTTGTACAGAGGGCACATCCGGCTATGTCAGACAGGAAGAAGGACTGTACCGAGCTCCACAGGGCAGAGAGAAAGCGTTACAATGCGGGTCGAGCTGAGCACACAAGGGCTGCTGCGGGACGCCTCGTCCGAAAGAAGGGCAACCCATGATCACTATAGCAAGAGCATCGGAAGCACCTAGCGTTGATTAGGCCAGCCAGCTATGGTGCCTCAACCATGTGCACAGCATCAAAAGGGGAATGGTGATCGGCGCCGAGGGGCGCACGTTTCTTGTCACGTGTCGTACCCCTCCTCCTTCCAGGTTGGACTGCCGGCATGTGCGAGAGGTGCGGCTGTGCTTGACTGTGCCGGAGGGAAAGCCCTCAGGACAGAGAGTACCTCTGGAGGGTCGTCGTGTGGGTTCGCTTTAGCATCCTCTGCCCCTTTCGGTATCGGCATGAAAAGAGGCATGAATGAGCTGCAGACGTTGGGCAGCGGCGGCTTCTGGAGACCCTGCGTCGTGAAGCGCCTCCCTCTCCAGCCTACTCGCACCTTCGCCCCCCCATCCATGGCTTGCTCAACTGACTGCTTTCTGTTTGGTGAATGGCGCCAGTGCCTCGCGCCCAGCTGTCGACACCTCCGAGACTCTCGGGGTGGAGCACCGAACGCAGGCACTGTTGCGGATGTGAGGAGGTCAGAGTCTGCTGGCGAGCAAGCTCTCTTCTCACATCTACCCCAACGTCCCTTGCGTGAGAGTGGCGGCTGGCGGAAGGAGGGCTCTCGAGGCTGTTGGTGGCGCAGAAAAGGGGGCGATCATAGCGCTCTCCGCGCGGAATTCATCCTCCGCACATTCAAGCGAAAGCAAAAACGCTTCGAGACGCAATCGACGCCAACGCCTCTGAGTTCGCCAGATGTGCGTCCCTCACACGCACACACACACACACAAGCATGCACGAGACGAGTATGCATGGCTTTAAGAGGAAAAAAAAAGATCGATTGCCCAGTTTATTGTCGGCACCTATCGAGGTCGACTCCCTCACGTGGAAGGGCGCCGACAGCGGCGTGCTCCGCTCTTCCCGCATCGCTGAGTTAGCGGACGCTGCTACTCTTCCCGCGTTCCGCTCGCAATCGCTGGAGAGTCGGTGGCAGACTACTGCCACCCCCAGAGCAGCCGCGATTTCGGAAGATGGCGAAGACGGCCTTCTGTCTACAGATGCCTCTCGAGCAGGATGGCGTGGGTTAACCTATTATGGCGCAGCAAGGAGTACGGAGGGCCGCGCATCAGCGCGGGCTCGACGGCTCGGCCCTCGCGGTAGGGTTGTCTCACCTGCCGAGACACATCTCCACTAACCATTTTTCGCCCAGGAACTCCATGTGCAGCCACCCCCCAGCGCTCAAATGCATCCGTCGAGAGCGTCGACACAACACCACTTTCCTCGAGAACCAAAGGCAAGCCGGTAGCCAAGCGCATACCTGTCACTTTCACACGGAGAGGACGAAACAATTTCGGCCTAAGCGGTACTGGTGAAAGTTGTGTCTCCTTTCACGCGCAGTCTGTTCCACGCAACGGGTGAACGTCAGCGGAGCGAGTGAGTAGTGGCCCTTTTCCTGTGTTGACGTATTTTTCGCACAGCCCGCGCACACACCTTCTCGAAGGAGGGATGGATGGAGAGTTGAGAAAAAAAAAAGAAAGCCTCTGCGCTGGAGGGCACCGCGCCAAAGAGGCAGCTACTCTGTCCTCGGCATCCGCCCCCGCCCAACGCCCATCGGAGCTCGCGGAGGGACGCTGTCGAAAGAAAAGGTCAAAAAAGCGCAGTAGTGAAGAAGACTGAGAGAGCGCACATGGCATGTGCATACGCTGCAAATAAAAAAGAGAGACGTACACGCGAAGATATTTGTTGCTCTCCCGAAAAGCGGCAGCCACAGTGGCAGGGTCATCTGTGAAGCATTTTTGTTCTACTTTAGTCGCAGCAGCAGGCTGCCTCGGCCATTTGCGAGGCGCCTGGCGGACACTGTGTATGTTTGTAAGCGGCCGCTGATGCTTTTTTTTCTGCAGTCTTTAGTCATTCTTCCTGTTATGCGTTACTTCCCTTTTACGCACGTTGAGGAGACGAGCGGTTTCCCACGCTCCCTCCTCAGCTTCGCTGTGGGTAAGGGGAGAGAGAAGGGTGGCGTGGCTTCTGCGTCTGCGCACTGGTAAAGCGAGCCCTCTCGCCAGTCCTCCTCACCCCCCCCCACTCACTTGCTGCACTTGAGGAAAGAATAATTATACGTTTGTACCCGGACATGCTGCATTCCAGCGCGCAACTCCACTTGGTGTGGGGGAGAGAGCTAAGCGTAGGCACAGCGCAAAAACGCGCCGAAAGAAATGCGCGCACGCACAGTCATGCATATAGAGACCCTGGAAGCCCCGCGCCACCATCAACACCGCCACCACCCGAGCTATGCGCCGCGTCCCCACTTTTCCACCACTCCTCTGCCTCTTCCATCCAGCCCGCATCTACGCCTGCTCCGGTTCACAATCGTTGCAGAAATTTCAGTGCTTCTTCATGCGCTTCTTATGCCGGGACTTCTTGTTGCGTTGTCTGCCGTCGCCGTGCTTGTAGGGCGCCGCTCCCTTCTGCGCGCGTGCCGCAGCACGCCGTTCCTTGGCAGCCTGACGAATCTTTCTCTGCTTCAGCTTCTTCACGACGCCGGCTTGAATCTTCTTCTCGCTCTTCACGCGCAGCTCGCGCGCACGGGCCTTGATCTTGTCCACTTCGCGTGCCTTCTTGTCCCGCTCGACGCGGCGTAACTTTCGCTGGCGCTGCAGAATCTCCGTCTCCTGCCGCTCGAGGTTCGACAGCTCATTCTGGAAGTGGCTGATGGTCACTTCAGCCTCCTTCTCGTACAGACGGCGCGCCTCCTCGTCTCGCTTCCTCCGCTCCTCGCGGCTTAGGCACCACTCCCGCCGCGCTGGTGTCGTCACTTCTCTGTGGAAGCCGTCGCCGGTGCCGCCGTAGCGCTTCTCGGCTTGGGCGATCTTCTCCTCCAGCTGCTCGGCAGCCAACTGTGCGCGTACCTGCGGGAAAACGTCATCGATGTCATTCGATGCCTTCACCAGCAGTGCATCCGGCATATCACGGCGCTTCACAGTTGCCACCTGATGATCGTTAATGGCACCACTGATGGAGAGGATTTTGCGCATGATGTCGGCATCTTCGACCTCGTGGACGAGCGACACCGCCGTGCCGGTCTGCCCAATGCGCGCGGTGCGCCCCACGCGGTGAATGTAGGCCGTGAGGGTGGGCGGCAAGTCATAGTTGAGCACCGTGGCTACTCCCTGAATGTCAAGCCCGCGCGATGCCACGTCAGTGGTGATCAGGTACCGCACGTCGCTGCGAGCAAACTTCTCGAAGGCCTGAAAGCGCTCTTCCTGGCACTGGTTCCCCTGGACCTCAGCCGCCGGCAGGCCTAGTGCATTGAAGACTAGGGCCAGCCGATGTGCGGTGGTACGGTAGCGGCAGAAGATCATGGTCTTGTCCTTCAGGTAGTTCTGGCATAGGGCTACAAGATAGCGTGTCTTGACCTTGGCAATATGCGACTGCTCATTGTCCCCTGCGGCAGCGCTGTCCTGCGCATCCTCTGCGTCATCTGCCGATGCCCGCTCAGCCCGCAGCCGCTTCCTCCTCTGCAGTCGCTTCTCACGCGGCGTCGCACCGTCATTCGCTGTCTCCACGTCAGCACTCGCACCGCCACTTTCTATCGCCACCTCAGCAGCGGACGTCGACGCCGCAGGAGTGGTCCGGATACGCACAAATTGCTGCCGAAGTTTCGACTGCAAGGCGACGTGGCCAATATCGATGTTGACAGCTCTGTAAAGTTGCTCCTTGGCGAAGTCGTCCACCTCCTTTGTCATGGTGGCAGAGAAGATGAGCACTTGGCGCGTCTCTTCCGGTACGTGCTGCAGGACGTCCAGTACCTGATCTTGCAGTGTGACGGTAAGCATCTTGTCACACTCGTCTAGAACCACAACCTCCACCCCGGTTAGGTCGAGACCGGCGCCGTTCTTGTAGTTGTGGATGTAGTCGACAAGCCGGCCAGGTGTTGCAACCAAGATATCCGGCACGGCATCCAGCGCTGCCTCCTGCGCAGCAGGTGCGACACCGCCGATGGTCAATGCCACAGTAAGCCCTGAGGTAAACTGGAGGAGCTGTCCTAGCATGTCTTGGCACTGTACACCAAGTTCCCGCGTTGGCAGCAGTACAACGGCGCGAATGAAGCGGCGCCGACTATTCATCGTCATCGCCTTCTGCGGTTGCCGTGTGAGGAGCAGGTGCGCCAACGGTAGCAAGAACGCGGCGGTCTTGCCGGATCCGGTGACGGCGCGCGCGCACACGTCGGCCCCTCGCAGCACCGCAGGGATGGCCTCTGCCTGCACCGGGGTGGGAGCGATGTAGCCAAGGTGTGATACAGCGCGTATGAGAGCCTTGCACAAGCCCAGCTCCAGCCACATAATTTTCTCCTGCGTCTGCTTGCTGCCCTCGATGACCGCAGCGGCACCAGATGCCCTGGCAGTGCGCCTCTGCACACAATCGTCGCCACTCTCCGGTGGAAGAGCTGAAGAGAGCCCCAATGATGGCGATGCGGAAGACGAGGAGACGGCAGCGGCGTTCATGGCGGGTGATGCTCGCGCCACGCCGCGCCTGCCCGTCAGATCGCTAAAGAACAATGATGTGCTCTCCATGAGCTCGTCAGAGGCTTGCGCGGCAGAGTCGGCACCCACAGATGCATTGGCATCTCTGTCGCTGCTGTTAACGCCAGGATATCTACCACGTGCGCCACGGCAGCGCTGGCTACCGGCACCGCGGCCTCGACTTCCAAAGGACCGCCCGCGGCCCCGCATGTTGAGAGAGGTGCGTGTGTATGCCTGTTGGCGCCTGAGAGGAGATGAATGCCAATGTCAGACAGAAACACTGTGCCGCAGGTGCAGAGGGGGGGGGGCGGAGATGCCAAATGCTTCGATTAGCGTCAACAGTGGCAGACGGAAACAATAGAGGAAGAACGTGATACACAGGAGCGCCAGCGCACTCAGCGCGTTCATGGCAGTACACCCGTTTGGTGAGGTGGAGCAAAGGAGGGGAGGGACAAAGACGAGGCGGAGATGGAATACAGCGTCATCGCGCCCTTACCTAAGCGAGAGAGAGAGACGTGCACATGTGTGCGCAGAGACTCAAGCGCCGCTTCCTAGCCCCACCCTTCCTCCCCAAGCTGCAGGTCTGACACCGCGCTGAATGAACTGCAGCACGGTGGTTTGCAGTGAGGGTGAGTGCACCCGCGTGCGAGCAGCCGCGCTAAGCACATTCAATGAGAAAACGGGGGAGAGGTGCGATCACTGCTTACGGCGGCGCCCTTTGCCACACCACTGCACGCACGCTCAGAGAGCGAACTGTCTCGCTCAGTTGGGGCGGGTGCGTGCGCGCGTGCTGCCTGGCCGTGAAAGAGTGGGAATGGCTGTTGCGGATGATACCTTTCTTTTCTTCTGGAGTCGTGAAGCACGCAGCACCACCACGGTACCGTCTCTGCGCACACTTGAGCAATGAGCCAGTGTCTGCGCAGCGAGGCATCTTCTCTACGTGAGATGAGGACACATGGCAGCATACAGACAGAACAGAAGACCGCATTTTTTCAGGTTTCTCTGGTGGCCTTCATATTATTATTTTTCCTCGCTGCTGCTGCTTCTCTCACTGGTAGAAAGCAGTGGGCGGGCCCTGAGTGGTCGAGGGAGGGGGAGCGATCGAGCCGACTGCGTGCACGATGAAGCAAAAGATAGGCTGATAGGGGTGCGTCTGTTATGAACACGCATGACAAGATGCGACACACACACACCGACCGAGATGTGCCTCACGCAGTTGCCATACCACACCCCTACACCCATGCACACAGAGTCTTCAACGCACACGGTGGTAGTCGCACACATACTTACTTCTTTTACTTATTTCGCTTTTTTTTCGTTCACGTTATCGATTTCCCTTTCGCCTGTGTACGTTCGATTTATTTACTTTTCTTTGCGTTTTGTTTTCATTTGTTTTGTTGTTTTGTGTTGTCCGATTTCGTTTTTCTGCCAACTTTGAATTCGTAACGAAGAGGCCCAACTAATGGTGAACGCACTGAAGCAGCACAAAAAAAAAAGAAGAAAAGAAATGAGGTGAAAAAAAAAGAGAGAGGCAGAGGGGGAGAGAGAGCGAGAGACGGCAAATTAAAAAGCATAAAGCCCATAAGAACCGAAAATGTCCACAAGCGCTTCGTACACCAACACAGGCGCAAACGCGATTGGCGAGACGCATGCAGAGCGGTGGGTAACGCGGAGTAGAGGAGAGGCGGTGATTCCACTACCCACCCGCTCAGAGGCCCAGCCATCCCCACGAGATGGCGAAGGCCGAAAGTTGGAGAAGGTAAAAATAGAGATGAGCGCGCGCACACAAACAAAAACCAAAAGCGACATCAACGATAGGCATGTAGACCAATAGAGAAAAGAAGATGGACTGACCAGTAGGTCTCGCTCAAACAGCGGAGTCGTCGTGATCACCACCGTTGCCGCATTTGTTGGCGAGACGAGGTAGCGAGCAGGAGGCGGAGGTTGAGGCGGGGGGGCAGAGGAATGCCATCTTCACATGATGGACTTCTCTCTTCGTGCTACCGCACGGAAATGCGCGCTTCCCCTCGCATGCCACCTCTCTCTTTCTGCGGCATGGACAGCTCGCCCTCATCTCCCCTTCCCCGTGGGCCACGCCACCACTCATGCCCGGAATGTGATGCATACCAACGCCAAGGCTGAATAAAAACAGCGATGCTCCCTTCCATTCGACCCGCACACACACGCAGAGAAGCGGGAGAGGGCCTGATGTATACACCCAAAAGCACTTGAGTCCAGCAACGTGGAGGCGGGGACAAAGGAAAACAGAGAATCGCGTGCGCGAGAGAGAGAAAGGTGAAAGGCACGCTGGAGGCAAGGCCGCGCATAATCGTAGACACGTACCCCATTCATCCTCTCCGCAGTACACAAGTCTGGCCTTCTTGCTGCCGCCTTCGGCGCCTCCTGCCTCCCACCCACCCCCGCGTACACACGAACATGCTCGCCCACTGTTTGAGTGAAAGTCATAGAGGACTCCATATCATCTGACAGAAAAACGATCCAGTCTGAGCACAGGTGAGAGAGAGAAAGACGCACGTATTATACAGAGGGGGGGAGGGGCTGAGATACAACAAAGAACCGAGCTTGAGCGTCAACGCCCATATCACCAGATTCGCTTACCCCGTCATGCGCAAGTGCGCGCGCACTTAGACGAAGGAGGGCATAAGAAGCGCGCTTTGGAGCCCAGCCCAAGACGAAGATCAGCAAGCACGTGGAAAGAGAAAGGCCGAATGAGAGAAGATTCCTTTACACAAAACAAAGAAGAAACAGGGCGTGCAAGGATCAGCGCAGGGGGGAGACGACAGAGATGGGTAAAGCACGACCATGTGCATGTCAGAAACACACCTGGCCGGTGACACACACACACACGCAGGCGCAGATATGAGAAGATTGTCTAAGGCAGCCAAAGAGAGAAAAAAAAGCAAAGAGAGAGGGACGAGGAAAATGGCGGATGTGTCGGTGATGGCGCCTGCATTTATGTGTGTCCTCCAGAGCGATCGATACTCGTTCGCACAGTTCGGTACGTGCATTCGTGTATCTACAAATCGGCATCGCATCGGTGCTCACCCTCCCTCGCTTTTCCTCTCCTTCTATAGGTGTGGGCGTGCTCCCTTCTACATACACAGACACGCAGACACGCCTACTCACTTCGCGTTTGTTCGGCTCGTTGGCTGTTGCTGAAGCATCACGGAGAAAAACATAGACAGGAGGGAAGTGCGGAGGAAAGAGCGGAGAAGTTGCAGCAGGGGAGAGGGAGGAGTGTATGTATGTCCCTGTTCTCTGCAGGGCCCCTACAAGTAGTCGCCATAAAACAAGGAAGCCATGAGGTAGGGAGCCCCAGGCGCCCATAAGCATGCGCATGTGTGTGCGTATGCATCTTGTCGAGGAGGAGAAGCGACGGGAGGCGGAGTCACCACTGCACTCAAGAAAGGGGAGGGGGAGGGGGAGGGGGTAGAGATGCAGGCAGCATCATCGATGGTAATAGTGAAGCGAGAAAGGGAGGGGAGGGAAGAGAGTAAAAAGAGAAGGCGCCGACAAATCTGAGAGAGGACATGCAGAAAACAACAAAGAAAAGTAAGCGCATTACAAGAGAGGCGCGAGGGGAAAGGGGATAAAAAGTGCGCAAAGGCGCTGCGCCAGACCAGCATACGCGCCATCGGTGGTCTTCGCAGCCGCAGTGCCCCTTCTGGTGCCGCCCCTGCTCGTCTATCGAGTCCCGCTCCCCGTCGAGGGTGCCTTTTCATTTCTCACGCCCTCAACCTGACGACGGGGGGGCACCTCCGTGTGAAATAAGGACGGGAGGTTGCCACCCGCTCCGTGAGGAAACCAGGAAGCGCCTCTTACCTTCCCCCCAGATGCCGAGGCACATCTCGCCAGGCGCAGGGCCAAGCACCTACAACGCAGCAAAGTCAAAGCGCTTTGGTGGCGCCGGCGTCGTCGGTCAGGCCCTACACGGCGCTGCATTGGGGAAACAAACAGCGGTGAACACTCCTGCACCGTCCTTGTGGTTGGCAGAGCGTCCAAGTCATTCAAATGGACCTCGCCCAGCCCTCGTCCTGCCTAGTAGGGAGTGCAGCCTGAGCCACTCCCAATATAGACGCATCACGTGACGACCTGCAAATCAACATTGCGTAACGTTCAGCTCCGAGGCCTGCGCTCAGGCGGCTAAGCCGGCACACTGCTGTAACGGGTGCCTACGTTTGCGTCGCACCATGCGGCGGGCCTCTGTGTTCGTGGCATCGTCGGGGGAGGAGGGGAGGGGGTTCGACCTGCGTTGCGGCGAAGAGACGTTAAAAAGGAGAAGAAAGCGCCGCTTCGCCTAATGTTTTGCAGTTTTCGATTTTTTGTCTGCTTACGGTATACGGGCAGTTCTGCGCGTCACGGAAAGGGGGGGTGAGGAGAGGCCACGAGCCGCGAAACGTGTCATCATCATGCTGTCCCTCCCTCACTCCACCCCAGCAAGAGCACACCCATACACACGACACACGGGCGGGTAACAGTGAAAAAAAGGTGGTCGGCCAGCATGCAGACATGCACAGCCTCAGCTTCTACCTTTTTTGTGCTCTTATGGGGTTCTCGTGTGTGTGTGTGTGTGATGTGTGTGTGCCACCAGAAACCCTCTACTCAAGGAAAAAAAGAACAGTGAAAAAGTGTGCGCGTGTGCGCACGTGTGTGTGTTTGTGTGTTTGTAAGTTATTTTCTTCGCGATTTTTTTTTGATGCAGTAGAACACGCAGAGCGGTACGTACGCGGACTTCTGTGTACGCCTGTGACACACAAAAGATGCGGCCTTCACTTTTCTTCCTCTGGCAATGAAGACCGGGTCACTTGCCCGCTGAGAAGGGGAGGGGGCATGGCGCAGCGCATGGCATCGAAGCACATGCTTCGGCCTCTCTTCTTTCGCCAAGTAGCAAAGCGACCGGTATCATGAGGTGCAGCCTACATGCGCACACACACGCAAGAGGATCGCACATGAGGATTGGAGAGAAAAGGGGGGAGAGGATCAGCCACGCGCACACACACAGCACTTCGAAACGAAGGTAGAGAAGAAAGAGAAGGACGGAAGCGCATTTGGGGGTCATGCACACGCACTAGTTCCCCAGAATGCGCCACCGTACAGTCCTTTCTTTTTCTTCCCTTCGCTCCTCGCTCGCATTTCTGTTGATGTGCGCTTTTCCTCTTTCCCCTTTCTTTGGTTCCCACATGGCGGCACACTTTCCCTGCACACCCCCGACAGTGAACTCTGCACCCGCCAGCCCACACTTCTGCGCTCGTCACCGCCTCCATTCACTGTCTTACATGCGTGCACAGGAAGCAAAGACAGAAGCGGCAGAGAAGGGCAGAAGGGAAGAAGACCTGGGCGGAGAGAGAAGTGTGACAGACACCACCACACAGGGTGCACCGCTGCACAGTAAAAAAAAAAAACGCCGCCTTCACTCCCCGCCCCCCTTTCCTGTGCTCACTGCTGCTCCTGTTTGCCTTTGGGTCTCTCAGCCTGCCACGCGTGCGTGTTGGCTGCGCCATCGGCACGCGCTCCCCCGTCGATCAAGCCCGCAAAAAAACGCTCAAAATGGAAACGCGCGCGTGCACACAGACGCCCAGAGAAGGCGCACACAGAGCGTTGACGATATCGCCAACAGGGGTTCCATCGATGCGAGGAGGAGGTAACAGTGGGAGAAAGAGGAGGGCAGCACGGAGGTGGCAGCGTTCACGGAGAAGGTGCACAGAGGAAACGGGATAAAAAGACGTACGTGTTGAAATCACTTGAAGATCGGCGCGTACATAATCACATGTATACGCGCGCCTACATGCGCAGTCGACGCAGACTGTCAGACTTAAACAGTAACACACCAGGTGGGCAGCCCAAGCGCGCCCTCAGCGATGAGGGGAGCATTGAGATATACCAAAGCGAAAGAGAGGAAACGAAGCAACAGAGCTAGAAGAGGAAAGAGAGAAAGCGAAGAGGGGGAAGAAGGGGGGTCGAACGAAAAGAACAAAAAAGAACAGAAGAAGAGTGGGAGACGGGAGATGCAGCGTCTTCAAGCCCACCTCGAGCCCTCGCGCATACATATACGCAGAGACAAGACACGAAGCGAAAGGTTGGGGGGATGAGAAAGTCCCTCCGGACCACCAGCAGGGCGTCGAGGAAAGGAGGGAATGGGGAGGGGGAGAGGAGACATCGAGCAAACGGTTCGACAGCACACCAATACAGAGAGAGAGGGGGGTCGCATAGGCGCTTATGCTGCGTATCCGAATCAGTAGCTGAGTTGGGGGGTGGGGAGGGGGTGTGCTCCTTTCTTTCACGCGTCATGCCTTTCGTGTGCTCATCACCCCACACAAAGGATGCGCTACTCCCTCCACTGCACAAGAAAGAAAAGGCTATAGAAAGCGTGAAAGTCAGTACTGCTTAGAGAAATGGTGCCGCCCACAAGTAACTGCCGGTGTGTGGCGCATTGTCGAAGAGATCGTCAAGACGGAAACAGCGACGTCGACGGCCTCGGTGCAGTGAGGCGAAAACTGCGACGCGAAGAGGAGAGGAAGCCGTCGCTTGTATGCGTGCATACATGGCCGCGGAAAGAAGGAGAGGGGAAAGGGGAAAGCCAGCAGCAAAGAGAACCGCAGCATGTCCCTCTCCTTCAGTGCCTGCGCGCGACTCTGCAGAAATCAGCCTCGCCCGTCCCTTCGTGCGTTTCGAGACTGTATTGTTACCAAAGCGGAAGTTCGAAACCAAAGATGACAGAGGCGCGCGCTCACACACACACAAGCAGGGCACAATGCGCTGTCGGGAACACACAAATGAAAACTTGCCGCTGCGGCTCTCACCTGGCGACCCTCCCCCCTTGGCGCTCTCAGCTACATTGTCTGCCCCCTCCCCCCTCTTCCTCTCGCCGGCGCTTTCCCCATTACCTTCGCTCTGTCAAGCGTCATCTAGTGCCGCCTCGCCCCACAACGCTGCCAGCCAGAGGCTTTTCGCCCTCCCAGCAGAAGCTCAAGAGGTGGACGGCGCGGGAGCGGCAGGGCAGGGGAGAGGAGGGGGCAAGGAGGGGAAACTGCCGCACGAGGGGAACGCCGCTGGCCAGACGCGTCACACCGTTGGAGAAGAGCCGCCGCGTGTCGCCGGAGCGAAGAGCAGGTACACGAAAAGAAGAGGGCAGCGCCTTGTCGCCACTGCTCTCTACCGATGCCGCTGCAGTGCCGAAAGGCTCGAAGAGACTCCTCTCCTCACCCTGCACACCCTATACGAGCTCAGAGAAAAGCACCGCGGGCAAAGCAGCCCACGTCCACCCACACGCGCACGCACACAGGCACGTATACGCGCAAAACGGCACACAAGAACGCTGCCAAGCCGCACAAGCAAATACGAAACGAATAGCCCGCAGACCCGCACGTTCCCACGTATGCTCCGCATGTCCCCGTCGCTCCGTTGGCATGGCCAAGAGAAAGAGCGCGCGCGCGTGTGTGTGTGTGCCTGTCTCTGCGTGGATGCATTTTATACCAATGCAGAGCTGCTCAGCATTTTCGTCAGCTCCCTTTCCTTTTTTGTTTTTTCCGTTTACAAAAATGGTAAAGGGCTGATGCACGCCAGCCGCGCTCCGTTCTCGTGTTATCTTCTTCATCTTCATCTTCATTACCCTTCCCCCCTACTCGCGCGTGCCTCCGGCCATCACATCTCACATGGCCGAAGCTTCTCCCTTCTCTTTTCGCTTTACTTGATCGAATCGACTCCACATGCAGCAGCGAAGAAGACGCGCGTAAGTCAACACTGGCTTGAACGTGTGTCTTCAGGTGTCCTTGTCGATTCGTCCTGGTCATCTGCTGTTGCTGCTGCATCCATGATCATCGGGTAGCGTATAATGCGGCAGAAGTGCGGCCACAACAGATGGCGAGGAGGAGAGCGGAAGAGGCAAAGAGAGGGGAGGGGAGGGGAGGGGTGAAACCCCAGAAGCAATGCAAGCCATAAAAGTGATGACAACGAAGAAAATGAATGATCATACAAAATAATAAAATGAGAATGGCGAAGACGGAGAGAGGGGGAGAGAGAAAAGAAGCAGAAACGAACAATAATGAAAAGCAACGCAAAACGAGAAGAGCGCCAAACACGTGAGAGAGACGAAAAGGGAGAGAGGAGGGCTCCAGCAAGAAAAGGAAAGGGGAAGAAAAAAAAGAGGCACGAAATCGGAAGAAAGAAAGCGAGACAACAACAAGAGCGAACAAAAAAAGAGAGGAAATCGTTAGCAAAAAGGCAAAGGGAAAGGGGAGAGGGGCAGAAGCGAAGCGTTAAGGGAGAAAAAAATGAAGAAGGAAAGAGGGGAGAGAGGGAGAGGAAGACGTAAGAGAGGGAAGTCGCATCATGGATGCTGTACAACCCATACGAATTTATAAAAGGGGGGAGGCCCCCTACCCTCGTTCTCTGTATCCTTGTCGGTGTGTGTGTGAGAGAGAGAGAGCGAGGGGGTCGTCCTTGGAGACAAGGGAAGGCAAGAAGATGACAGAACGGGTCTGGCTGACTTTCTGCATGTGTGAGTGTGTGTGTGTGTTGGTGCGCCCCCATCGACTGCTTCGCTGGAAGGGGACAAAAGCAGCAGGTGAGCCGGGAGAAAAAGATGAAGGCAGATGCTCCTCAGACGCCATACCGTAGCCAAGTCGGCGCACTGTGCCTTCACACTCATACACACACGACGAGGTAACGCGAAGCACAGAAAAAAAGCAGGTGAGGACAGCTTTTTACTTATGTGGTCTTGCCCCTGCACGGCTAAAAATGGCAAGAGAGAGCTGCCAGCAACTCGACACCCCACGCGACAACTAAACGCGAACGCGCCACTGCATCAACTGAATTCCTCAGCCACTCTAGGAACGAGGACGAAGAAACGCCCAAGCAGGATTCGAGCATCGCGTGCTAAGAAAGGGATGGAAGCGGTCACACGCCGCGCACACACACGCGAGTGACATCGAACCGCCCGCTGCCCTTTCGCTGTGTCAAAGCTCACTGCGCCTCTTCTTGGCGGACCCCCATTCCTCGTCTTCTAACGCACGCGACTGGTGATCCGAGTGCACATAAGAGCACGATATCGATCACGTTGGTCAGGGCGCTTCTCCAAGAAGACGCGTACGCTCATGGGGGTGCCGTAACGAGAAGACGAGAGCCGACAGCGTGCACCAGATGCGGAGCCACGCCACTCATCCATCCTCCATAAAGACAGGCAGAGCCTTTTTACGAGGGAGGACACATGTCGATGGCAACGTGTACTTGAGTGCCTGTAGCTGTAGCTTTGCCTCCGCCTCTTCCACGAAAGTGGGGGAAGGGGGCTCCCGTTGCGCTTCTTTACCGCTCCATAGCGACGCCCTCCTCCAGCTCGTCGTTGGGGCCTCCCTATGTTCATCTGCCACACTCTCCCGCTCACTCGCTCACTGCTTGAATCATCGGCAGCAATGCCTCTGCGTCTGCACCACATCTTCGCCAGTCTTATCCCTTGTACCTCTCTTACATCTGCTTTACATCGTATGAGCAAAAATATGACTGTACGCGCGTGCCTCGATACGGGAGGGAGAAGAGGGAGGCAGTGTCAAGACGAGCAACCCATTGAAGAGTCGCGAGAGAGGTGGGCATCGATGGCGGAAGAAGGGAGAGAAGACACACAGAACATCACAGAGGATGTGGAAAAACAATGAATCCTTGGGGAGGGGGGGGGAAGAAGATGGAGAGAGAGGCTACCTCGCGAAGCTGGCCGCACTTCGCACCCTCTCACAAGGACACAAAGACAAACGCCAACGCACATACACAGAGAGACAGGGAGAGAGGCCTCCTCACAGGTAAACGCGGATGCACGATAAGACAAAGGAGCTGTCAGCTTTTATCTTTTACTGCCTCGGCATGTCCTGCGACATACCGCACGGCCCGTGGTGCTGGGCCGCTCTCCCCTGCCCGCCCAACGAGGACGCAGCATGCGGAAGACGGCTGTAGTCCGCCGTCACACGCACTGCGCGGTGCGACCGGTCATGCCATATGGGTTGTGGCGATACTTGGATGGCTGGCCCTGGCTGCACGTAGCCGAGAAACGGCAGTCACAGTACTGGTTGTCGTGCGCGTTGCTCGATGCGCAAGGGCCGGCGTCCGACGCCTCGTTGTTATGCATGCGGTGCACCGGCTGTGCTGCCGGTAGCGTTGGGTAGCCATACTCAGTGTAGCCAGGGTCATGTTGCACCGCGCTGTACGGGGACTGGTACATCTCACTGCGCGTGTTGTGCTTCGGCAGGGAAACCATAACGGTGCGACGGCGCGGGCGCGCCATTGGCGACGACAGGGTCGCTGACGCCGACAGCCCCAGTGACTCGGACGTAAAGCTGCCGGTGATAGATTGGGCAGGCTGTGTGTGTGACCTAAGAGCGGCAACCTCCTTCTGCGCGAATAGGCCGTCCAGTCGCTGTAGCCCAGTGGCCTTGAGCAGCTCAACGTTCTTCGACTCGGTCTGCAGCTCGTGCTCACCGTGCGCAAAGGCGCAGCGACCAGCATACGGGCACTCCTCGCCCTTCACGAAGAACTGGCATAGGCTCGTCTTGTACTTGGACGGCTTGACCTCCGCGTGCTTGTTGGCCTTGGGCATCTTTTTTTTCTCCGGTGCGAAGAACGCACGATTTGGGGTGTATTTTTCTTTGTGTGTGTATGTGTGTGATGGAGAGAGTTCTCCGCAAACGTATCGAATGAGGGGGGAGGGGGAAGGGACTTTAGGGTGGCGCGTGTCAGTAAGTGCCGCCGAACGCACAAGAAGCAAAAAAGAGAAAAGAAGATGACTAAACGAGCAATGCCTTTTTCGAAGAGAAATGGATACAGAAAAGGAGAAGAGAGGCTGGAGTCCGTGCGCGGTGCGAGAGTGATGGCGAGAAGTAACTGGGGAAAGGGAAGAGGGAGGGAGGAGGGGAGGGGGGAGAGAGAAGTCGCGGTCAGGATGTTTATAAAGGGGGCGCGTGCGCGTGCGGGCTTCGCTCGCGCAGCTACCTGGGGACATGGAAAGATGAGCAAGGGTCGAGGTTGAGGCGCCGCCGACGCCTCGAGGGTAAGAATAGCCCCAGCAGCAACGCGGCTAAAGGCTGGGGCGAGGGAGGCGAATGCAGCCACAAGCACATGTCTGTAGTCGTCACAAATGGCACCTCATCTTCGGTTCCGCCTTCTTCGCGCCTCTAGGAGTGGTCACGGACGCATCGACGGAATTCCAAGAGGAACTCCGTGCAAGGAGGGCACTTTCTCCCTCCGCTTGACCATTGCGTTTGAATGCGTCTTACCTTTTTTCTCATTTTTTTTTCGATCGCCGAGTTCAGGCCGTGTATATGTCGCAAGAGGCTCCTCTTATCGAGGAAGGGCGCCGTTCAATAGCAAGGGGGGGCACATGCACACGCACACGCACACGCACACACGCATAGAACCAGCCCATCTATGAACCTCTGCATCACTCGTGCACGCCGACGCGCTTTTGTTTTTTTTCTTGCTGGAAAACGAAGCGCCAGCTGAGCGTATACGAGTAGCGAACAAAAAATGCCTGCAAGCGCCCGTGCACTTGCGGGATTGGCGTGCGAAGGCAGAGACGTTGCGTTTATTTTTCCATGCTGGCGCGTGTCGATGTAGAATGATGCGTTACAGTCTGACCTGCAAACAAGATGAGGAGGTCGTTGGGTAGCCGAGGCTCCACCAGGGTCGCACTCTCTCCTCTTTCTCCGCTTTAGCAGATGCCACCGACGCTGCTCCACTGTCTCTTGATTCACGCGTGCCGTCCAACTAAAACCGTCAACGCTCACGCTCCTCGTCTCATCGCCGTACCTCGAAGGGGGCACGCACATAGTGTGGGGATGCGTCTAAGCCTCGTGAAGATAAAAGAGCAGCCAGACCACCCGGAGGGCTGCGCGGACGCCCTCTGTCGAAGGAGAGGACTCGAAAAAGAACCCGAAAAGAGTGGGGAGGGGGGAGGCGCGGGAGCGGAAGAGAGCACCCATCACAGTACCACAAAGGACCGCAAGAGAATTGGTATACAGGCGGGCGCCCAGACACACATACAGGCACGGGCGCGCGTGCGCCACCTTCGGTAGGGTCAACGAAAGTGAAGAAAAGGTACAACGGATGGGTGCCTGGCGATGTCCAGGGCGGTCCGGGTAGCACATGAGAGAGCGCCAAAAGGAAAATGGGTTCTGAGCACCATTGGCGGCGTTCTTTCTCAGTACTGCACAGCACATCCGTGTGCGCCTCATGCACCGGCACAAGCAGAAAAAGATGAAACGGTGGTGGCCCCAAAAGCCCTCGTCTCTTTCTACCTCCTTCCCGAGTTGAAAAAGGGCGGCAGCGCCTCCAGACAAAGCGCACACGCGTGCGTCCGTGGGCCACTGAGCTCGCTGCTTCTCTGCTTCCTGTACACATTCGGCAGGGCAGCCGCGCACAGCGAAAAGAAAAAATGCGCAGTCGATCAGCGGAAGGGAAATCGAAGGAAACGATACAAACGAGACCCGAAAGCGGGCCAACGTCGAGTTTGCGAGCGACAACGCGTACGCGTTAGGCGAAACGGGCAAAACGAAGAGGCCTTTAAGCCAACACATTAAAAAAAAAGAAAACAGAGAGAGAAAGAGGAGAGGAGCCCAGCGAACACACAAGTGAAAAGAGGAACAGAGCCGCACAGAAAAAAAGAGGAGGAGACGGAGGGGGGCGCACGCGCGTAGACACACGCACACAGCTGCAGAGGAACAAAGGCGAAAAAGAGTCTGTCTGTCTTTCTGTCTCTGTGTCGGCGTCTGTCTCTCTCTGTGTGTGTATGCGTGTACCTGGGCGGCTTGATGGCTCCGTGATGTTGCTCACAGTGTTCCCTCCCCTTCGTTCGCATGCGACAAAGAGATGGAAAAGCGGTGGGAGCAGCAGTGCGACGTCTTACGTCTTCGCGCTTGGAAATGGCCCACTCCCAGAGAGAGGGAGGAGAGAAAGAAAAAAAAGAAAAAGACTGATGATAGTGGGGCGGCGAGGTGCGGAGAGAGGAAGGCTGCGCTTTCATGTCCTCGCCGTCCTCTCCCGCGCGACTCCGTTCTTCTCACCGTCGCTCACCAACCACTCCGTTTCCACGCTGCGTGAAGCGCGGCGGAAAGAGGGTATGCCGAGCAACAGCGCAAGCAGCGTGCGCACACGAAAACGCAGCCGCCCATCCATCTGCGCTGATGTACAGCCGCAATTACGTGCCACCTAACGAGAAGAGAAATGAGGGAGGGGGTAGACGACGGATGCGAGAGCGCACACATCAAGAGGAGCTCTCAGTTATCTGAGAGATCCCTTAACCAGCCCGCCATGCCAACCCGTATCGGCGCAGTCCTTTAGAGAGTTCAGCCCATAAGGAGAGGGGAGAGGGAAAACAAAAAAATGCGAGCGATGAGTGCGGCCGAGGACGCCCTCTATGGCAAGCACGCACGTGCCTTCGTGTCTGTAAGTTAGTTGGCCTGTCTTTTAGTTCAATGACACAGGGCAGGCGAGAAGATGCATCCGATGCACAGCGCTTCCGGTCGGTTCCCTGGTACGCGCCTCTGGGGAGAAGGGAGACGGGTTGAAAGACAGCGTGAACATATATATATATTTTTTTCAGGTGTGTCGCAGTCCGGCGTACATTCCCACCACGGGATACGCATGCGCGATAGATTCGGAGATGAAGACAGCATTACTGCTGCGTCGACACACGCGCACGCACCCAGGTGTACGCGCTCTCTGGAGCTCTAGTCGGGTTCGCCAGCCCTCCGCCGTGCTAAGGTGTTGATGCGCACCTCTAACCTTCTATGATGATGTCTGAGTGTGCACAGAAGCGCGAGAGCCTCCACCCATATTCCCAGTTGGTTTACGCACGGCCCTCGTTCGCTGATGACGCCGGTAGAGAAGGAACGGGGGGAGAGAAGGAGGTGGCGTCTGAGTGCGGTGGAAGCGGACGCCGTGAGCCCGCACAGAGAGAAAGGGCCTCCCCCCTCTCATATACTTTCGCACACATGGGCATGCCCAACCAAGAACACGCATACATGCGCATGCACGCAGGTAGAGGTACAAGACGGGTAAACCTGAAAGGTTTGCTTTTCATCTATTGGAGGCCGCATCGTTGGAAGAGAACGTAGTCTGTGCGCATGCGTGTGTGCGCGCGGACGTAGGCGTTCAAGTGACCTATTCGAACCCCTTGCGGCACCTTCCCCCTGCGCCACCACGTGGGAAGCGAGCGCCAGCTGACTAGAGGTCTCGACCACCGCATCCACTACTGGTGCCTCTCTGTCTCTCGCTGCCCCTCTACCCTCACCTTTCTCCTCCCCCTCCCCATCCATCTGCGCACACACACACAGTATGCTGAGATGCACACCGCACGGGACACAGAAGAAAAGGGGAAAGAATATAACGAAAAAAAAGACGAGCAGGCACTAACGTACACACGCGTCTGCTTGAGTTCGTTTGCGTATCTTCGCTGGCCTTCCCACCATCCTAGTCCTCTCGGCGACGCTCGCCCTCACATAGTTGATGCACACGCTTGTGGCGGTAAGGCCGATTACGCCAAAGGGGTGGGGATGGGGCACACCTCAGTCACGCACATACACAGGCGGATGCGCTGCATCTCGCACACGCTCCCGAGGCCGGCACAGGGGGCACACACGCACACTTCATTCGCTGGCGCACGTTACCGGCGCACAGCAATTCCTTTTTGTTTTTCCCCCTGGCCGTGTTGAGGGTGCCGAGGAAAGCGATAGAGAAAGGAACTCTATCCGCCCACCCCCACCCCCATCCCCCGGCAGCTATTGCGTGCGCATCTGTATGTGCCCGTATACACACACACACACCTCCCCTTTGTCTGCCCACTGCGGTATCTCAAAGAGAGGGGCATCGCGTTACTTGATGATGATGGCACGCTGCTGTGCTGCTCGACAATATCCTGTTGTCGTCGTTGTGCCCGTGGACATCGTCGTCAGCAACATCACCGGCACGGGTGCCCCGAGCGGAGTTGTCCTTGCGGTGGAATGCTAGTGCGGGGTGGTGAGAGCACCCAACTCTGGCCTGCTGGTCGTCAGGCTACGATCCAGCCGCGGCAGAGCCGCAGAAAGATTGCATACCAACAGGGGAGGCAGAAAGAGATCCCCGCACATGCAATGAGCATTTTCGAGGCAATAGCACTGGCGCAGGTGGTCGGCGACGGTGTTCGACGATGCGAGGCGCAGCCCGAGCTGAATGTTAGACCCCACCAATTCCGCCTCACTCTTCCTCGATGCGGTGGAGGACATGTGCCGCTGCTCTGTGTTGCTGCCTTCTGTGGAGGACACTCCGTCCAAGAACTCCATGAATGAGGGCAACTTCAGGGTCGCGTCGAAGGGGTCCTCGAAGTCCTCATCGGTAATGAAGTGGCCCGTTTCGAACCCCATCTCAGCAGTGCAGAGAAAGAGAGGGAGGAAAGAGGCGTAGAGAGCGTGCGGTATGGACAAGCGCAAAGAGGCTGAAGAGGACGAGGAGACAGAGAAAGAGTTGGCAACGCGCACAACGTCGTTTCGCAGCGATGGTGTGCCGTACACACGAGGGAAAGGGGGGTTAAGGTGAAAATTATGGAGACAACGAAGAACAGAGGTTAGGAGGAGGAGGAGAGGGGCTCAGTGATTTTAGGAGGAGGAAAGAGCTCAGAGGGACGTGGGGGGAGGAGGGGGGATAGGGATAGAAGAGAGAGAGAGAGGCGAGGAAAAGCTGACAAGAGGGAGGGGGGTTTAAATAGAACAAAGTGGAAGACGGAAAGCGAAGAGGCCACGAAGCGGTGAGAAAGAGCCGTTCAGAAAGGTGATTACGCCGCGGAAGTGGATCGCGATGCGTTTTCGTTTCTTTTGTGTCGAAGGCGCTTAAGGATCCCTCTCTGTGTCTGTGTATCCGGTTGCCGCCACTCTGCAGAGGCGCTTTCCCTCGCTTGTTTGCGCGTGCTTGCTGATGCGGTCAGACAGAAGGTGAGGGGAGGGACTTCGAGCTCTCGCCCCTTTCTGTGTCGGTATGCCCTGTCGAAAGAGAGGGACAGAAGGTGCTACTGGCGAGGCGAGGAGAGTGAAGTGCGTGTGCGTCGAGTCCGATCGGTGTAGAAGTGGGGGGGGGGGCAGATGTCTGCGTGTGCACGTGCACTCATGTATGCTTTCCAGTTTGTGAGCATCGTTGAGGGCGAGAGGAGAGGAGCAGAGAGACGGGGAGGGCGCGTGTGACAATGGTAAAAACAGGGGAAAAAGAGAGCGTTGCGCGAGGCGCCGGCGCCCCTCTTCGACTGCGCTGGAGACGGCACTTTTCGTGCCTGCCTCTGCAGCTGTGTGAGTGTGAACCGTTTCTTCCGCCCCTCAAAGCTATGCGTTGGCTCATCCTCCACTTCTCTTTGGCGCACGCATGTGAAAGCATTCGCGTAGTCGAGAGAGGGAGGGGGGAGGGGGAGGGGGGTCGTGGAATGGATTCCCTTCTTTCATTGGTGACCATCACCACGGTCACCCTTCCGGTACCACTTTATATCACCATCCGCATCGATAGAGCGCGCCTAGGATAAGGCAGCCGTCGAATAAACCAAAATGAGTGGCAGCCTGAGGAGGGGAGAAAGCGGGGGAGGGGACAGGGCGCAGCGCACAGCGAAAGATGCAGAAAGCACGGCAGTATCGTCTTTTCCTTAGGCGCATCGGTGATGCAGACAGACAGACGGGGCAGAGGGAAAGGGAAAAGTTAGAGAGGGGTGCGAGCCCACACGCGTCAACACAAGGGCACAAAAGGGGGTGGGAAGAGAGGTAGGAAGGGAGCAGATACACACACGCGTGTCGACAACAGCCTCTGCAAGTTAGGCAAGCGTCTGGACTTGGACGAAAGTGCCAGAGCCGAGCACAGGTAGCAAGACAGATACGTAGAAGGAGATCAGACACGCAGTTCCCTATGACCAACCAGTGTTCTGCCTCTGACCACCCTCTACCTCCCCCACCTCGCTCGCGTCGCGATACACCAGCCACGAGAAGCTTTCAGCAGACTTACAGTCGCGCCCCTCCCCTCCGCGCCTCCAGCGTTCTCCGAGAACACGAAGAGGGCCCGCGAAAGCACGGGTACGAGCTACCCAGCGTCCCCCGCTAGCGTTTCCACCAGCTCCGTTGATGGCGTTCACGCCTCCGCCATTGAACACGCCCGAAACGCAACGGATACGCCGGCGGGCCACGCGCCGCTTCTCGCTTGGCTCTATCGGGTTTCTACCCATATCCATCTCGGGCGGTCGCAGCGATGAAAGTGGGGTGCTGCCCACACACCCACACCCATGTAAACGTGCACATGTACACGCCTTAGATGCAATATTCGGCCTCTTCGTCAGACACCTCCTCCAGCACTGCGCGCACCTTTCGGCCGGGGACAAAGCGCACGTGAATGCCGAGGCTGTCGGTGGCAGCAGCGCTCTTGACGTTCTCCTGAGACGGGGCGACTGCCGGCACGGCCGCCATAGTGGCGATGGAAGGCTTGGCCCCGCTCTGGGACGGCGCAGCACTAGCCGTGGTAAGCGGGACAGTAGCCTGGTCACGATGCCGGGCTGGTGCCACGTCCACGGTCGCTCCCGAGCCACCAGAAGCGATGTAGACAAATGTGTTCTTCTCAGCGCAGTAAAGCAGCACCGCGCCGGAGTCCGCTTCCGCGGCGCATGAGCTCTTGAAGTGATTCTTCATGATGGGAGCGCGGCGCTGCGATTGCGATAGGCTGCCGCCTGTCGCCCGTGACACCTGGCACACCGTCGCCGCCGGTTTGCGTTTCGCCTCCGTTGCCAGCCGCGTCGGTGTTGGCGAGGATGTGCTGACCTCCATGCTCTTCACTTCTGTGCTCATGAGGACTGGATGGCTGTTCAGCGCGGTCACGACAGAGCGGCCGCCCTCAGGGTGGAAAATTACCATCGGCGCTGTCGAGCTCTTCGCAGCGGCGGAGGCCGCCTCAGGAGGAGAGATGATGGGTGCCCCTGCTTTCGGTGCAGCTGTGCTGCCAACAGATGGCCTACCGCCCGGCGCTGCCACCGTGACATCCTCGCAAGCCGGCTGCAGCCAGCGCTCCACCGCCGCTGACCAGTCAAGGTCCCCTCCCAAGCTGGCGTCCTCCTCGTTACTGGAAGCGCCGCGCTGGCACATGAACCGGTCAAGGGGAATGGTGGTGTACGAGGCGCCGCCGATGCCGAGGTCTGACAAGATGGCATTGTAGTCCCCCGCACTGCTGTTGCACCCTTCCGTAGAGGGGGTGGTAGCAGTGGTGTGGCTAGCCAGAGATGAGGTGAGGGGGTGCATGCCGCCCTTTGTGGGAGCCCACAGGCTGTCGCCGATGGCGGTGCTGCTGCCGCCACCGCTCCGACCGTTGCTTCCACTGTTCAGCGGGGGGTGGGTAACAGTTGCCGGTGCCGGTGCCGACGCCACGAAGTCACGCTGGGGAAGCTGCGTCGCAGCACCACTGTTGTTGGTCATCGTCGTGGAAGGCTGACGGCTAAGTGCACCGCTGTCGCTGCTGCCTGGAATCGACCTCGTTGAATGACGTGGTGAAGAGGCTGCGGCAACACCCCCAACCGCCGCGGCGCCCTGAGGATCTGCGTGTGGGTAGTTCATGACAGTGCCGGGTATAACGTAGCTGCCTGATTCCGAGAAGTGGGGCACGACAATCAGGCGAGGCTGCGTCGGCTGCTCAACGCCAGAGTTTTGCTGGCTGCTGCTCGCCGCTGCCTGGGAAGAGCTCAACAGTGCATCGGCTTCCTTCAGGAGGCCGTAGACGTACGGTGGTGTGGCCATCCCATCCGGCGCCGTCGCC
The DNA here is from genome assembly GCF_017916325.1 of Leishmania martiniquensis. Lineage (NCBI taxonomy): Eukaryota > Euglenozoa > Kinetoplastea > Trypanosomatida > Trypanosomatidae > Leishmania > Leishmania martiniquensis. The sequence continues at coordinate 64,056 of NC_090150.1, forward strand.
AATGCATTGGTCGGGTGCCGCCCAGTGCCGTGTGCAATGGTGTTGCTACTCACGTGTCGCAGCGGCTGACGCTGGCGGCGCTCGGTATCCTCGCTGGGCAGCGCATCCGAAACGGTGACGCCGTTGGCCGGCCCCGTCACAGGGGGCAAGGCAGAGGAGCCCGACGCGGTTGGTGGTGGTGGCGGCGGCGGCGGCGGTAACTGCATACTATGCCGCAGGGTCGTGTACGAGGCAGTGCCCTGTATAGCGGGAGCTACGTTGATGGTGTGCTGGTTATTATTGATGACGGAGAACGGGTGGTGACCCATTGCGGGAATGTAGTATGGCATCCCTGGCATCACCGCCGACATGCCGCTGTGCGCGAGGCTGCCGAAGTCACTGGAGAGACCAAATGAAGGAGTCGTCGTAGGCAGGAGCAGCGGTGGGGGAACAGCGAGGCCTAACGCGGACGGCGGCATCACCCCGTGCCCCGGCAGAGATGGCGGTGGTGGGGGTACCTGCTGGCGACGGTGGGGCAAGGCGCGCCCTCGGGTGGTAGAGGCGTCTCCTCTGACTGCGCTGCCGCTGCCAGGGGAGCCGAGGGTGTTTCCAGGCAACACCGAAGACAAATCAAAGCCGCTCTTCTTGGCCTTCCGCTTCGCTGCCGCGGTGGCTGATGTGATGGCAGATGGGTCGAGTGGTAGCTTCTGTACAGGCGCGTCATTGGGCTGCTCGTTTCCTGCGGCGGCTCTCGCATCCACGTGCTCCGAAAGGGGCGAGTCAGGTGCCGGCAACGCGGCCCCCGCAGATGCCACGGCGTCGGCAGTCATCGCATCTGCCTCTGGGGCCGCGTCCTTCGGCTGCGGCCGCAGCTCATCCTCTCCGTGGGCAAAAGCACACTTGTCACCGAACGGGCAGCCCTCCTCGCTGCGGAAGAACGTGCACATGGACGTCTTATACTTGGAGGGTTTCACGATGTCGTGCCGCCGGTTTTTCGTCATTCTGTGTGAGGGGGTGCCGTAATGTCGGTGGGTGTTGGGGGAGGGGAAGATGAGGAAGAGAATGCGGGTAATCAGCACTGCAGACACCTCCCCTCCCCCCCATATACACACTCCAACACAAAGCGTATATATATATATATATACGCTCACCAAATGGGAGACAGAGAGATTAGGGGGGAACAGAACAGGAGAAGGCGAAATATACAATCGATTTGGCCAAAAAGAGAAGTGCACGTGCGCAGACACAGACAGACAGACGGCAACGAATCACGGGCCCGAGGTCAACAACAGCCAACGACACTAATTTGAAAAAAAAGGCGGGGAGAGGCACCGTCGAGAAGTTGAGGAGAGTTCAGACAGAACAACAAAGAATGAAGAGAGCGCCAAAAGAACAGGTTTTGGGCGTATGCCACCACCGTCTCACGTATGTGTGAAGAGGACAAGGGTAGTCACCCGCCACCGTGTGTCAGCGCGACCTCGCCGCGCTCCGTCTCTTCCTCAAAGAGAAAGAGAGGGGGGAGAAAAATGAGGTCGCGGTTGAGTGTGTGTGTGTGTAGACTCGCCAAACGAGAGCAAACCCACGCGCACACGGCGAAAGAGAAACGAGGACGCACGGCACACCACGAAAAAGGGGATAAGAGAGAAAGCGTGGGCAATGATGAGACGCCGCGAACCCTACGCCACACAACAGAAACGCCGCTCCGGACTCCTTCAGCCGCCCCGAGCTGTGACGTGTACTGCGCCGGTACTTCAACCGGTCAGAGGGGCCAATTCAATGTACGCGCGCATACGACGTCAGTCCGTTCGCTTAGTCAAGCGGCACTTTGTCGAGCACTCTGCTGGTCAACACCGTCAGAGCAGCTGCGGATGCCGATGCCGACAGTCTCTACACTACTGCTAACCTTTTCCGCCTGCCTACCCGCTCCCTTTCTTCTTACCGGTACAGCGCAGAATCTTTTCTACCAAGGTGGGGGGAGGGGGGTGAATCGCGTGTGAGGGTGTACGTCAATGGAAGTGTGTACGGAGAGAGGAGGAGGAGGAGGAGTTAGAAGCAACGATGAGACGAGAGCGCAAGACGAGTAGAAAGGGAACACACAAAGAGGACGTGCGCGCACGCATTCATTCATGGTATGGGAGATAGCGCGACGGCTACTGAGCCTCTCCACTCCATTTCTCGTGGGCCGCCATGAGTGCCGTGTGTGAGTGTATTTACGTGTCAAGTGAGCTCGGACGCGAAACGCAATCGGGATCGTATGAGGAGCGCTGCTGACACCTCCAACATCATCCCTGCCCTCGCGCCCCACCCAACTTGACAGCTGCAGCGTGTGCTGGCCGACGGCGAGTCGTGCTCAGCAGCAGTGATTGGCGCCAGCCGTCGATCTGCACCTGGAAGCGAGGGCAGGCACCCCCTCCCTCGAGCGCTCTCAATGCACACCAAGCACGGGGGAAAGGAGTCAAGACTGGGCATCTTTTCCCTGTTGTTGTTAGCGTTGGTTTACCGTTCCGCCTATGTCACTCGTGTGTGTGACTGTACGTGTGTGGAAGTGAGTGTGTGAGCATGTCGGCATCGGCTTAACACATTGAGGGCTCCGCCCTTCCTCTCTCCTTCTCAAGCAAGAGGGGAGAACGCACAGCGTGCGTCGACTCTCGTGCCTCTGCGTTCATACGCCAGTCCACCTCTCCGCCGAGTGCACGGCAGGATGGAGGGAGGGGGCGGGGAAGGAAACGGGAGGGCACACAGATGCGGCGTATGGGTGTTCAAGAAGCCTATGCGGCGCTCATTTTTTTGGTGCGCACGAGCACACCAAGATGCAGACAGAGGGGCATCACTCACACATACAAAGAGAGAAAGAGAGAGAGCTATGAGGGACCATTGGAACGATCCGGAAGATGATGATGGGAGAGTCGATTATTTAAGCATTTGGAAGGAGAAAGGGAGACAGGGATGGGGGGGATGGGGAGGCTATTTCACCTCCCCGCTGTGGCCTCTCCGACACATGCGCTTGATGGCGTGACACACCTGTCCATAAAAATGAAATGCCCCGTCAAGGAAACACACCCGCACGCAAAGAGCACCAACATGAAAGAAAGAGAGTACCACAGCACCACCCAGCCCCAGTCAAGCAACAATACACGGCAAGCATTATGACAACCGACTATAAGGGTCTCCTCTACTGAACACGCTCACAGAGAGGAGCAGGAGGTGGTGGTGTTGGTGGTGGACGCCGCCGTGGGGGTGGGGATCCAGGGCTACGGAGACTCTGCGGGACAGCGACCCAAAGGCTGGTGTGGAGGCTTATGCGTATGCGCGCATTCACTTCCGCCCCTTAGCATGCGCCGGGGCAAAGAAGGGAAGAAAAACGGCGCGAAAAGGAAAGATGCAGCGACTCATGCACATTTTCATTGCCGTGCCGTTCTGGTTCCCTCTGTCCCCTCCTCTCACCCACACACGCGGCTCTCTGGCTGGCTCTGGTGGCTTACTTTAGATCTACAATCATGATGGTCATGTTGTCTGTTCCCTCGGCCATAGCCGGTCCGCCCTCCGGTGAGCTCGGCGCGAGGCATCGGTGGCACACATCCCTACAAATGTCGATGTTCGACACGCCACTCGCCTTCTTGCTGTTAATGAGCTCAATAAGCTCCGCGTTGCTCAGCACATCGAAGATGCCATCGCAGGCAATAGCCACGTAAGAGTCCTTGTTTGTCCGCTCCGTCGTTATCACCCCGGGCAGTGGCACGACCAACTGCTGCGTCACCTGCCGCTTTGCGTCCTTCTTGTACATGAAGTCGCCCATGGCCCGGCTCATGGCCAACTGCCCGTTCACCCGGTTGTCCTGCACAAAGCCGCCGGCTGTCTCGATGCGCTCTTTTTCGGCCGCCACAGCGGGCTTGTGGTCATACGACAAGTCAAAGGCCTCGCCATTGCGGCACAGCACCGCACGCGAGTCGCCGACCCACGCGCACGTAATCTCGTCAGGGGACACGTACACGGTGGCAGCCGTGCAGCCAGAGCCGCCCTCGCCGAGCGCAGCCTTGAGCTGCTCATCGACGTCAAGAAACGCCTTCTCAAAGTCGATGGTGTGATTGTGATTGCCTGCCGGCGTCGCGTACCTCGCTACGGTCTTCGCAAAGATTCGGCTGCAAACGTTGGCGCTCTGCACACCGGAATGGCCGTCAAAGACAGCGAAGAAGCCTTCCTTGCTATCAGTGCTGGTAGACAAAAACTTCACGTTCACGAGGTGTGCGTCCTCCATCTGTGCGCGCCAGCCTTGCATTTCGCCTACCGCGACGTCAAAGTTGGGGTTACTGGTGTAGGACTCGCTATGGAAGTCCGTCACAGGCTTGCTACCAAACGAGCGCTGTGCGGTGAGCAGCTCTGCAAGAAGATGCTGCAGCTGCATACTTTTCTGGCGATTCATAAGCGCATTCTCGACCTCGTTCGTCGAGCGCTGCTTCGCCAAGTCGGCGTGCTTCTTGCGCAAACTGTCGCGCATCCTCTCCTCCTTGGCCGTCTTCTCCGTCCGCTCCTTGCCGAGGTGCTGCGTCGTCTTGGAGAGGTCAGACAGGAATCTCTCGAAGTCGTCCTCCTCAGCCTGTTTTTTCATCTTTACAATGATCCCTTTGTGTCCATTTTTGAGCTTGTTGCCGTTGCCGTTCGCACTGTTGGTCTTCTTCTTGGCGGGCATCTTCATGACGCTCCCTGGAACGTCTTGGTGCAGCGGACGGTAAACCACCACCACCACCTCCCCTGGACCTGTTTCGCGCGCAACTGCGTGAGTGTGTGTGTGTGTGTGTGTGTGTGTGCGGCCAAATGAGTGTAGCGACTATTCGCACCGATTACGCGGATCTCTGAGGTGAAGAGAAAAAGACAGAAGACAGCAAAGCTGAGGCCAGACAGAATCCTTTTCGAACGCGCAATGTCTGCCTGTATGGGTGTGTGGGCCTGCCTGCTAGTCAACATGTGTGAGATGGGTGGTCAGGAGGAAATTTGCTGCACGACAACGCGTACGCAGGCCACGCCCCGCGAGAACTGCCACAAAGAGCAGAGGGCCGGAAAGAGGGACATCAACAGTCCGCAGCGTGGCGCGATAGCGGTACGCCTTTGATTGCTTAACTCCGTTCTGTGCCGTACAGCATACGAGCTTGACCCCCACCCCCCAATACCCGCGTTCCCCGGGCCGGCCACACAGGCCCGTCGCCTCGTGCGACGCAGCCGGCAGACGCGCGGCGCCGCAATGCGCAGACCCGGTTATCGGAGCGCCGTGCCCGCCACCTGGTGCGTCCCGCTCGGGTGCCGCAGGCTCCCCGCACGCCATTGGGCAGAGTGAGGGCCGAGTGCAGTGCGTTCGGGCCACGCCGGCACGCCACCCCTCACGCGGATCGCGCAAGCGCCTTAGCTGCTGCATGTTGCTGCGACGCAGCGCCATGCAGGACCTGGCCGGCGGCATCAGCGCCAATACATCGCACTGACTTCGCTGCGTCGCAGGCGCTTGAGCCTGGTCCAGCGATATGCGGCTCGGCCTTCGGCAGGGATAGAGGGGGTGGGGAACTGATGAGCCTCCTCGCACACCGAGAGGAGAGGGGCGATAGTGGACAACTCTGACGCCAGACGCAGGAAGGAATTTTCTCGTCAGCCGGAAGGAAAACAATCGCTGAAAAATGTAAACGAAAGCAGAAAAGCTGCACCGACAACGGCGAAAACGAAGAGAGACAACGGCGTCGAAGGAGACGCATAGCACACCCCATCACACCCTATCAGCTCCTCCTAGCTGGCGTGTCGCCCGCTCCCGTGGAAACGTACAGCAGTCGGAGGCCCCTCCACTCGCGCCCGCAGCGTCTCTCTCTCGCACCGCCAACGCCGTCCATCACAATTCCGTCGCTCTCCGGTCATCCTCAAATAGCATGACTGACGCGTTGGTCGGCCCGCCCGCGCGTGTTCTTCTTCCGACACTGAAGTTTGCGCGTCGCGGTGGTCTGTCAAAGGGGGGCAATGCGGGGCAAATACACTGACCCCTGGCAGGTGTCCGCTTCTTTGTGGCCTGCAATGGGTAGAAGAGCACGACGGAGGTGAAGAAAAGATCACCTTGGGAAAGGGCATCATGGGCATCGTGCAGAGCACTATGACGCCCCCTCCCCGTCCTTGTGGAGCTGTGCGATCTTTTTCTTGTCGCGTGTGTATGTGTGTGTGCGTGCGTGCGCTTGCCCCCCCAAATCAAAAAATCTGAGAAAACTAAAGCCTGTGACTTTTCCACACGGCGCAGACGTGCGCGAACAGTCTGTGTGCAAGTGCAAGAATGGGTGCCTGCCTAAAAAGGGCGCATGTGCGGGCGGCTTATGGGCTTACATACAGCGGCAGCGTCCAGTAGACGCGCTCAAAAAAGGGGGCGGGCAGATGTTGAAAGAGGGAGAGAGAAATGCCTGCAACAGCAGCGATACGTGTGATCCAGACAAGCATAGCAGCAAAGAAAGAGCGGAAATGGCGAGCACGGTGACGGAGGGGGGGCAACGGTTGGAGAAGGGCGGGGGAGAGGCGCAGACCACACCGACACAGAGAGATCTAAGCGTAAGAGGTGCAGAAAGCGTGTGCATGGCTGTGGGAAGGGAAGTCGAGCGTCCAGCAGCGTTTCGGGAAACTTATGCGACAGAGTTGTCTCCCCGCCTGCGTGAACGCCTCGATTTCACTTTGTCATTTACGAGAAGAGACAGTGTGGATTGAGAAGAGAGCTGCTGTGGCTCAACGCGGCTGCGCGGGATAAAAGGATGGCCGAAGTGGCGCGTGTGTGCGTTTGGGGCGGTGGAGGGAGTAAGGCGAACACACATGAAGAGGGGGGAAGGGAGCGGGGCGGTTGGAACAGAGGAGAGAGAGCGCGAGTTAACGCCTGGAAGCTTAAGACGACGACAGAAGGGTACGAGCAGAGTATGTAATGAATGCAGATGACGTCAACCTTTCGCGTGCAAAGACAGCACCGCTGAACAGTCCAGAGTCCAGCTTGCCTTGAGCCTTGAACAGGGCGCTTCATATGAAACAGCCATACACCGCGGGGACACAGCCTCTCTCCTCCTCCTCCTCCTCCCCCCTCCCTCACCGCCTCTCTGCCACAATTCTTCCCGTGCGGCGAAAGCACAGGCGGGACAGCGTTGTCAAGGGGAGGGGGAATGAAGCTGAGGCTCTACAATGGGTTCGCATGCATACACATAAAAGCCCACTGGCGTCACGCACGCAGAGAAGCGACGGATAGAGGCGTAAAGAAGTGGGCTATGAAGGGCATGGGCAGCCGAGATGTGAGCTCATCGTCTGCCGCTATGCTGCATCACCTTTCATTGTTTGTTCGTTAGGCGCAACGAGCCTGCTGGAGACTGGAAAAGCACACGACACATACGGACAGAAAGAGGGAGCGAGGGCATCAGGGGATCGCGTGAGTGAGAGAGGGGGTCAAGAGATCAGAGGAGCACCTTCGCCGCCAAGCGAGCACAGCGACATACTTACACAAGCGCACGCGCGGGCCACATCACCTACATTGGGCACCAACAAGGAGGCACGTGCGAGGGAGAAAGTGTAGGGGGGCGAACAACCATAAAGAAACAGACGACAGAGGGGAGTACGACACCCATGAGCGCATGCACACTCATGCGCGCGACTGATTCCGCGCACGCCAGCAGACAACATTCTGAGAGAAGCCTCCCAGAGCAGGAGAGCCCAAACGAAAGGAAAGCAAGAGAGGAGCGATTAAGTACAGGCAAAGATGTGCACAGACGGAGGGGGGAAGACGCTGCGAGGTGTGAATGAAGAGATTTCACTTTCCTCTGAGAGGTACCGCCGCTCTCCTCATCTCTCGTGGGTTGGAGGAAGAGCAGGTGTGCGGCTGAGCTCTCCAGAGGTCTGCGCGCTGGCCGCTGTGGCCGCCATGTGCTGCGGCGGCAGCGGTGGACGGTTCTGAGAGCATTGCGGGTGCTGCTGTTGCTGTGGGGGCGGCGGGGCCGCTACAGACTCGGCCCCCTCACGCTCCTTCTGCAGCTGAAGATCTGATGCGTAGAGGGGCATCAGGAACGGATGCCGCAGTGCTTCGCGGCAACTCATTCGCTCCTCCGGCTGATACCGTAAAAATCGCGCAATAAAGTCATGGAACTCGCGGTACGCCTTCTCGTCGTGGCCGGGGGTGTTAAGGCGCCGGCCGCGCGGTCCACCGGTGGTGACCCCGATGACGCTCTCGAGCGTGCGCCGCTCCGCGATGGGCTCCTTCAGCTGGTACCCAGTGGTAGAGTTGCCATAGTAGAACCGATTCGCCTTGGGCGACCCTGCCACCATGGTCGCCGGGATTGGTCCGAGGGTGGCTTCGATCTTTGCCAGTTGCGCCGCCTCCGTACGGCCGTCGAAGAGAGGCACGCCGGTGTGCAGCTCCACGAGCACGCACGCCAGCGACCAGCGATCGATCGGCGTGCCGTACTCGAGAAAAAGTATGACCTCTGGGCTGCGGTAGAAGCGGCTTTGTATGTATCGGTGGAAGCGCTTGACCGTGTAGCAAGCGGAGCCGAAGTCGATCAGGCGAATGCCGCTTCTGTTCTGATTGCGCAGGAGTATATTTTCGGGCTTCAGGTCGCAGTGGATGATCGGATGCGGCTTCTGTGACTCGAGCTGCAGTAGCGTGTGCGTCAGCTGGTAGGCAAACTTGCGCACGAGGTCCAGACTAACACCGTTGAACTTGGTGCACTTAATCAGCTGGTACAGGTTGAAGCTTAGCAGCTCAAACACCAGCACTAAATGACCCTGCCACTCGAACACCTTCAGCAGTCGCACCACGAGATGATTCAGCGCAGGGTTCTCGTTGAGGCGCAACAGAATGTCGAGCTCCAGCTTCGCCTGGCTCCGAAAACTCGAGCCGCGTCGCGTGATCTTCATCGCCACCGCCTCGGACCGCTTCTGGTCAAAGCCGCGGATGACGGTCCCAAAGCTGCCCTTGCCCAGCACCTCCTGTGCAATGTAACGCTGGAAGATCACCTCCCCTGGTAGGAACAAATAGTGGCCATCCTTGTCGTCGTAGCCATTGTTGTACTTTGGTCCCGGCGACTCGAGGCGCCGCTGCGCACAGTACCGCGCGTTCACCATCTTGTACAAATCTAGCAAGTGCGCGCTGAGGGCGACGGCTGGGCGAGCGTACGGATCCGCCTCGCCTGAGGTGCTCGCGCCCGCGCCACTTCGCTCAATCGCCTTCGCGGCAACACCCGAGGTGGACGTTGACGTGGTCAATGGAGCCGCTTCTACGCTAGACGCCTTGGGGCGAGACGTCGGCAGCAGTAATAGCGATGGTGGCGGCGTGGTGCCAACTGGCCGTGGGTGAGGCAGCGGCGCACCGTTTTTGAAACCCCTTCTGGCGTGCGTCGTGGCGGATGCCGGGGAGTCGTCTTTGGAAGCGGAGGTGGTGCTCACGCCGTTGGAAGGAGCGGCACCCAGTGCCCGTGGTCCAGGGGCTGTGGAAGAGGGCGCTGGAGAGGATGACACACCTGCCGCAGCGGCGGCGTGCGCGTGGTTCCGCCGGTCTTCGGGGGACCTAGGCACAGGTAGGTGGCTATCGCTATCGGGGCTGGCCGGCGTCATTAGCTTTACAGCCGGCGCTGTCGGATCTACGTGAACGACATGGGAGTGATGCACCGAAGACGCTGAGTGGCCTTCGCCCGCAGCAGAGGGAGACAGCTGCGACGATGAAGGGCGAGGCCGGGATGCGGTCGAGGCAGAGATGCGGGTGCCGCCGCTGCCATTTGCCGTGGGGGCGGGCGTCACGCCCACAGCTCGAGCCTCTTGAGGCTCCGTGACGGGCTCCCCAGAGGCGCTCGGCTCCGAGTACCCAGCACGCACAACATCGGACGCGTGCCAGTGGAGTCGTTTAGGGGCAGCGCCGATGTAGTGGTGGTAGTGGCTGTGGCTGATATCCTCTAGCGTCGGCTCCGCTCCCACCTCATACGGCGCATGGTTCTCCCCCTCTGGTGTCGCGCCCCTGCCGCGGTGCTGCTGCGCAAAGGCTTCTGGGCTTACACGAGGCAGCGCTGCCTTCGCCGATTCCGTCATTGTCGATTTGCCCCGAGGCCGTCAGAAAGAGAGACGCAGCAGCAGCAGTAAGTTGTGAAGGGAGGTAGGGAAGTGCACAGGCCAGCATGGCCCCAACTCGCCAGCACTCTATAAGGAGAAGCCAAAAAAAAGTGGAGAATACCGTTCAATGCCAAGACAAGCACACAAACACACCTGCAGCACCATCCGATCCTGTTCCGCTCTCTTGGCCTCACGTCGTGACACGGCCGACTCCCACAGAATCACGAACCTACGCAAAGAGAGAGAGCCTATCGATATTGCCTCCTCTGACAGCGCACTGTTGGTGACGTCGTCAGTTTCTGCCGCCCTTTCAGATATCGTGCGCCTATGTGTCTCCCTTTTATGGGAGGGAGGGGGAAGGGAGCAATGCGAGTTTTCTCACAGTAACACGACCTTCGATGGCACACACACACAGCCGCAGCTGAATCAGCGCGCACACGCGCGCCACAAACCGAGGAGGGGAGAGGGAGTGGGGGTGGAGAGGAGAGAGAGCGACGCAAGCAACAGTACGTTCGAGAGCGGGCGGTCCACGACGGAGGGGAAAATGAGAAAAAGGGGGTGAGGGAAAGAAAAAAGATGAGCCTCTCACGCGCACAGGAGCTGCGGGTTTCAAGGCGTAGCAGAGCGGGGGTGGGGAGAGGAAGGAAGGGAAAGCGGCGAGGACAGAGCTGCACAGACAGGAGGTAAACCGAGGAAAGAGCAAATGGGAGAGAGAACGGGGGGCCGCGATGGCCACCCGCACACAGACAGACACGCGCAGCGCAAACTGAGGCAGGCAGGCAGACGCGCAGTAAAGTCAACACTTGAAGAAAAGCGCTCAGACGGGGAGAGAGCGAGAAAGAGAGGGGCTGCGGAAGTTCACACAGGCCCACAAGGGTGCACGAAGCACAGGCGCACCACCAAAGTTCTGAGAGCCAAACAGAACAAAATGCGGAGGGATAAACACCAGCGGGGATGAAGAGACAGAAGAGCGCCGAGGGGAGAAAAGCACACAGAGGTACAGAGACGCGCACAAAGATATGTGAAAGAGCGAATAGCAGAGACACAGACAGGCAGGCGTAGCGTGAAAGGGAGAGGGAGAGAGGGGGGGGGGCGAAAAATCAAGATGACAACGAGAGCGATGATGAATGTGGAGGGCGGGGAGAGAGAGGGGAGAAGACCAGAGGGAGAATGCCCTGGCACACAGCACCGCAAAACAAAATCGGATGACGACAATACGAGGAGCTGTGGGCACGCACGCAACACGAGAAAGGAGCGCCAAAAGAGGCGACAAAAAAGCGCGGCAGCCGAAAATGCTGTCGTCGCCGTCGTCGCTGCCGCTGTCTGTCCACAGAGAATGAAGGAGCAACGGGGGACTTTGTGCAAAGAAGCCGTCTCCCTCCACCCTGATGGGTACCGTCTATCCTCGATAAGCGTGGGTGTGCGGTGGGCGCGCCACTGGGCAAGACCCCGCGTGCCGAGAGGAGAGAGTTCTGCCTTATCGTGTCACTGTAGAAAAAGAGAAGGGTTACGGAATGAAAAGGGGAATAGGCTAGCGGTGGCCGGTAGTCTGGCCCGGTACTCTTCTACGCCACTTGGCAATCCGCGGAGCCCACGCGCTGCAGCAGCCGAGAGAGAGAATAACACACAACGCACAAATCGACCCGCCGACGACCCCTTTCAAAGGGTGCCGGTGGACAGATTAGATAGGACGAGGCAGGGAGTGAATAGAGGAGAGAGGCACAAAGGGGGCTACCTCCGCTCCGGGAGAGCAGCGAGCGATCTGCTACAGTCGTCCAGACGCGTGAATATGCGTGAATGCAGGATACAGGGGCAGGGCGTGGGTGATTCACTGTGTGAGCGCTTTGTGCGTATATATAATCCTTATTAACGCACCCTCCCCCAGACTCCGTCAACCAGTGAAATTAGTCGGCAGAGGAAAAGAAGAGGCAGCAGCGTGTCTCTTTTTTTTTCGTTATCTATTGCTGTGTCGGTGTTTCTGTCTCTGAAGAAATCGACGGTGTGAAGCAGAAAAGCTTTGCCCCCCCCTCCTGCCGTGTATCGCTTTGCCTCCTGTTGTTAGATCGGTATGGGTGTTGGAAGGGGGGGAGGGGGGAGGGGTAAGGTTGGCGGCGGATGTGGCGGTGGTGCTACTGCGCTTACTCTTATCAATGAGCTAACGGCCGCGAGATGACCGGCGTGAAGGCACGCGTTCACATTGAAGGTGTGCGCACGTACACCAGTGAGGGAAAGCGAAGGCAATACAAGGCCGACGCGCAACCCATACGAGGCGAAGCAGAGATCCGCGAACAAGGTGAAGTTCAGAGAAGAGAGCGCATAGCCGCCAGTGAGGAAGCGGCGGAGATGACACACGCGCAACAGCACAAAAAGGGGGGAGCGGATGGAAAGATGGCGCAACAGTCCACTCACCCCTGCAGACCGGAACGGCCTCGCTGCGGTCCCAATGCTGCGCTGAGCACTCAGCTCACGTGCACATGTCGTGGCGCAGGTGCTCCACACGTCGTACACACCGCTGCGCCCGCTGTAGATGGTCGACTACCCCGACAATGCACAAGCCCACCCACCCGCCCACTCCCCCCCGTCTTCGAGGCAAAGGGCAGCCGGGGCATAGCCGTGACCGCTGCATCTTCTTTTTGGCTACAGTCTTCAGAAGTGAAAGGGAGCCGAGCGGCGTGTTCAACGGAAGAACCGAAGCGCCTGCGCGTCTAGTCTACATGTAAGAAGTGAAGATCACAACACGGGAAGGGCAGAGGAGAAAGCGAGGCGGCTGCTGTGGTGCAGACGGACGGGAAGAAGACGGGGAGTGTTGAAAGAGAGAGAGACGGGGGCGCCATCGCTGGAAATGATGGAAATGACCACGCCAACGACATTCTGTCCCCATCGCCCCTCACCCCACCTCTCTGTCAACTCCCCCTCCTCCTCCTGCCTACGCGGTCATCCGTGGAGCAGAAGAGAGTGAAGCGTCGATGGGTCAGAGATGGTAAAGAGCTCCCGTCAGAGCACGCCAGCAGATGATGCGGAAGGACACAACCTGCACGCACAAAAGTAGGCGTGCATACATAAGAAAGGTACTCTTGCCCACATGAGCCTAGGCAGTAGGAAAGGAAGACCGGTGAAGCGAGCCCTCATGTCTACCAGCGTCACCGCGAAGACACAAAGAAGCAGCAGCGGCCGGCAAAGTAGCGCCGCTGCAGGCAGTGGACCTCGAAGTACACAGGGAAAAGAAAAGGTCGAAGTGACCGCCTCAGACCTCCCCTCTACGGCCCCCGTCCGCCCAAGTGCCACAATTCCAGAAAGCTGTACGCTGCACTACTGCTACTGCTTCCGCCCGCGTCGCTCGCCGAGTGCAGCAGCTGCTGCCTCACCAGAGCCGCGCCAAGATGTCCTTCGAGGCGACGAGCGGGGCGGTAGAGGTTGCCCACCCTCACGACTGTCACTGAGGGCCTTCTGCAGACGACCCTGGCGTGGCCGCACAAGCGCCTTTAGGGCCTGCAGTCGAGAAGGTCGCTGCATCGGTGAGGACGCCTTCTGCGCGCCCGGAGACGGCGCAGCGTCTGTGCAGAGACGCAGAATGTACCTCAGCACGGCCACCAACTTATCCGGCAACGCGACCATTGCAGCAGCAGCAGCAGTGTTGTCATCTCTGCGGTTGCCAAAGGCGCCGTTGCTCAAGCTCCCCAACGCCGTCTCGACACAAGAAGCAATCGCCCGCAGGCAGCTCCCCCGCTGTGTCTTTTCGTGCTCCAAGCGATCGCATCGGCTCTGCAGGCGCGATTGGGCTGCTGAGGCCTCTCGAAGCGCACTTTCCACTTCGGCGAGCCGATCGCTGTCCTTCTTCAGCTCCGAGAAGCGGAGCAGCAGTCGAAGACGCTGCAACTCCTCCATCTCCTTGCTCGCATTGCCGTATACTAGGCGCTCTGCAGCAGCTCCGTCACAACGAGCCCTGCTTACGTCAGACACGGAGGCGATCCTGCTTGCATCCACTGCCCCACTCTTCGGAGAAGTCACGACATCGGCGGACTCACAAGAGGCGCCAGGGGCAGACCCTTGGTGCTGAAGAGCGAGCGTGGCGGCACGGAGTGACGATATCAGCGCCTCGGCTTCTTTGAGTCGCCGCTGTAGTTCGGCCAGCTCGCCACGCAGTTGGTTCACCAGTCGCCCCGCAGCGTCACCGCTTCCACTGGTGCCTTTGTCGCTCAGAGTAGTGAACTCTGTGGCAGCCCACTCCGTTTGCGTGTCTGAGCACCGGCGATGAGTCGAGAGCGGCGGCTCCCGTAAGTCGGGGCGCGCAGCGACTGCACGTGCCGATCGCGTTGTGAACATCGACGTGATGTCGAGAAGAATCACCGGAAGTAGAGAGCACGTGGCTGGTGCAGTGGAAGGCGACGAGGGAGTGAGGGAGCAGCACTTCGGCTCCGGCGAGTCGTCTCGCCACTCTGTGAAACCGTCGCGTGAGACGGGTGATGGCAGCATCGGTGTTGCGGCGACGCAGTCCGCCCACCGCACAGTGGCCGCCACAGCTGAGCTCACCTCTGCCACCAACGCAAGCAGCGGCGACGCGCCGCCAACGACTGGCGAGGCCACATCCGTCACAAGGTCACGACCAGCGCGAGCAGAGGCACACGACTGGCACCGCAGAGACCCCAGCGCTTCATAGGAGTGCTGCGCGCCTTTTGCGATGCGTGCTAGCAACGCCTGCAATGTGGCGATGCGCTGTTGCTGCTGCTTTATGATGTGCAGAAGATGCGGGTGGGTATGGGATGATCCCCGAGTAGTGGCGGCGGTGGTATTCGTAGCGGTCGACAAGAGTGCAGGGCTTCCGCGCGAGGTCGTCAATGACTCTACGTTGCCTCCTAGTCCGGGGAGTGGCACCTGGGCAACTGCAGGTGGTGAGCCGGAGGCGTTCAATGTTAGTGTGTCTACCACTACACCTTGGAACTGGGCCCCGTGATTGAGCTCGTCTGAGTGCGTCACAATCGTGGGGTCGGCAGGTGCGTCGAAAGCCCCAGTGAAGCTGACCTCAATGTGTCCGCCGACAGCAGCGGCATCTCGGTGCGCCGCGGTTGACATCGCGATCAGACAGAGAAAGTGAGTACGGTGGCTACTTCGACGAGGAAAAGGGGCGGCAGACTTGCAGAGAGACGAGCGTACCAAAAAAAGG
This sequence comes from Leishmania martiniquensis, assembly GCF_017916325.1. Classification (NCBI taxonomy): domain Eukaryota; phylum Euglenozoa; class Kinetoplastea; order Trypanosomatida; family Trypanosomatidae; genus Leishmania; species Leishmania martiniquensis. The sequence goes on from NC_090150.1 coordinate 79,279, forward strand.
GAAGGGGAAAGGAAAGCGAAGGAAGGAGCCAGTGGACTGATGAATGGATGCAAGCGGAGGGGTGTTTCGGGTGTATACATCGCTGTGCGTGGGTTGGAGCAGCAGAAGCTGAAAGAGAGCGGCGTCTCAAAGAAGAAAAATGGGGCAGGATATGGGAGCTGATGCCTTAACCTGCGCGGTGCGGTTAGGAGATGCTGCCTGCACCCGGTGTCGCCCTCCACTGCGCATCCTGTTCCTCTCTTCTCTCACGTCAGCCCTCGACCTTCCGCGTCAACCATGTGGCGGCGGAATTGTCAGCGGCAGCTACTGCCAACGTAGGAGAGGTACAGCATTGTAAGCACGCGGCCAGTGGAGCACGCAGCTGTGGAAGGAGCGGGATGGCAAAGCCCTTAGCAAAGGCACCCGGGGGCGAAGGGGGGCGAAGAAGAGCTCCCCAGCCTCCCCCCTCGCCCCCGCGATGCAGGTCGTGCGCCGGCCTCACTTTCTCAGGAAGTCTTCATCACCTCGCTGCCCTATCGCTCGCCTGCATGCAGTTCGATAGCGGTGTGCAGTTGCGGATCAGATAGCGTCCACACCAGCTACGCGTATCCGACAGTGGCCTGCGAGCCATGCGAGGCGAGTATAGAAGAGGAGGTAGGGGGGGCATGGCGACCCGAGAGAGGCACGTGGAAGTGTCGGGTGCGGTGGTGATGTATCTGTGGCGAGCCGGTTGACTGCACCTGAAGAGGCGAAGAACGGCCGAAAACAGTGAAGGTCGCGGGAAAGGGAAGGAAAAGAGGGGAAGCAGGGCGCTCCTCCTGAGGGGAGGGGAGAGAGGGAGTCCGCACCCTTTGTAGTCCGTCCATGAAAACGCCCCCCCTCCCTCCCTCCCCCACCACCGGGGCACACCTCACCCTATGCACCACCACCGGCAATGCCACCAAAGACTCTCTCACATCAGCAGCAGCAATCAAGCACACAAGCACACACTTTACCTCTCACGGTGCGAGAGAGGCCGCCCGCTTCACGAAGTCCTTGTTGGGATCCGTCACCCAGCCTACTGCAGGGTACTTGCTGCGGAGGCGCTCCTCCCATTCGTGCAGCGTTTGAAGATGCTCCGGGGAAAGAGTAGTCCAGTCCGCGTTGATCTCGTCACGGCCGACGATCACCTTGCCAAGCTGACGGGAGCTGTCGCAGCCGGCAAAGGCGTTGTACGGGCCGGAGGGCCCGTACCACTCGAGGGAGACGTTGTAGATGATCCCCTTGACGGCCACGAACGCCTGCGGCCTCTTCTTCCCATCAAACTGCGCCAGCTCCTCCACCGTGTAGGCACGTGGCACGAAAGCGTTAGACTGAGGCTTCTCGGCCAGCCACTGGCGACTCTTGAACTGTAGGCGCACGAGCATTGTCACAAGAATGCCCAGCACGACACCGAGGGCAATGGTGGTTGGCATCGCCTCGGACGCGCCAGACACGATCGCATCTGACATGATATGAATGATCTGGTCGTGGTCTGCTGCCCCGCTGTACTTTCCTCAACTCGTGCGAGCTTTGTGTTCTGTCACCACATGCGGCGGTCGTTATACCGCACAGTACCTCAACAGTTCGTGCGAGTCTGCGGAAAGGTCAGGGACGCTTCGGATCGCGATGGCGGCAAAAGGGTCCACGAGAGGTGAGGGTGGGAGACCTGAGAGCCGCGCGTGTTGCTCCACTCGCCTGAACGTCCCTGTGCGTGTGCGTGTGAATCGCGCAGTTCCAGGGGAGACCAAAGAAGCGAGAGAGGAACGCCGTCGACAAGGCACACCAATGATAAGCCACGCCGAGAGAGACTATGGGTGCGTGTGTGTGTCCGGTTAGCGGGCAGGCAGCACAACTGGTTTGAGATGGAAGAAAACGAAAGAGAGAGAAGCACCAGAGGTGGTGAGGGTACCGACGCCAACGGAAAGTGCTGGCCAACCCTGCGGATGGCCCAAGAAGCTCCCAACAGAAGTGCGCCTCCGTGTGTGCAGGCTGCTGGAAATAGGAGCGCGGGCCTACCGCGGAGGAGAACGAGTGCAGACAACGCCGGCCCGTCCCACAACATAGAAGCCTGCGTGAAATGATGCAGTGCAGTGCGCAAGCCTGCTGCGTTTCCTGAGGAAAACTGACACCTTCCTGCGTCTGGCGTCAGAGTTGTCCACTATCGCCCCTCTCCTCTCGGTGTGCGAGGAGGCTCATCAGTTCCCCACCCCCTCTATCCCTGCCGAAGGCCGAGCCGCATATCGCTGGACCAGGCTCAAGCGCCTGCGACGCAGCGAAGTCAGTGCGATGTATTGGCGCTGATGCCGCCGGCCAGGTCCTGCATGGCGCTGCGTCGCAGCAACATGCAGCAGCTAAGGCGCTTGCGCGATCCGCGTGAGGGGTGGCGTGCCGGCGTGGCCCGAACGCACTGCACTCGGCCCTCACTCTGCCCAATGGCGTGCGGGGAGCCTGCGGCACCCGAGCGGGACGCACCAGGTGGCGGGCACGGCGCTCCGATAACCGGGTCTGCGCATTGCAGCGCCGCGCGTCTGCCGGCTGCGTCGCACGAGGCGACGGGCCTGTGTGGCCGGCCCGGGGAACGCGGGTATTGGGGGGTGGGGGTCAAGCTCGTATGCTGTACGGCACAGAACGGAGACGCTAGGCCAACAACAAAAAAATAACTTGTGCCTCGCCTTCGTAGAAGCCCATGAAGGCGTAAAGAGAGGGGGTGCGCCGGAGAACGATTTCGCGCCCGCATAGCCGAGGGAGGCACTCAAAGGAGGGGAGAAGCACAGCACATATGCGCAGGCGCACATGAGCACACGTACGACCGCACCATGGCGTGAGGCTCCACAGTTCAGCATCGTCAGGAACAACAGCAGGCACTCAGAGGGGGGGGTCAGCACAATGGAATGAAACATTGAGAAGGACCAACAGAGAAAGAGGGGTAAAAAAGCGCACACTTCCCGACAACGAGCCCGATTCAGGATAACGCACAAGGCAGGATGCAATTCCCTCGTATGTCGAGTCTCTCTCAGCCCACAATGCCATCCGTGCCGAGCTCCCGCTCGAGGTGTTCGAGGGAGTACATCGGGAAGAAGCTTAGCAAGAAGGCCTCCACACACTTTGCAACAACGTAGCCGATCTTCCGCAGCTTCGACACAGGTCCTGCATGTCCTTCTGGTTTAAAGAGACGGCCTAGCAGGGACGGTGCCCCGGTCGTTCCCGTCTCGTGACCGATATGAAAGTTCTGCAGAAGCGCCTGGGTGCCCTTTACGACAACATACAAGAGAATAAGGCAAACCAGATGGGCGCTGTCCAGCTTGACGTGGACGTACAGAACGAAGAACACAAGGAGGAGCTGGAGGTAGTGCGCGCGGTTGCGCATGATGCGATCAGCCAGCCAGCTCACGAATAGGCCTATAGAGCGGGCAACGCGAGCGAGGAGAGCTGGAGGTGCCTGCGCAGCTAGTGGAGGTGTAGACGCTGCTGCTGTCGCTGCTGTTTGAGCCGACCTCGTGTCGTTACTAGCTGAGACAATACGCCGGCGACGGACGCCTACAGCATCGAGCTGCTCAGTGACCTCGTCGGCCAATTCATCGGGGCCGTCAGTGCCATGTGCCGGCATGCCTTTGCCATGGCTGCTCAGGTAGTTGGACCTCCGAGATGCCACGTAGTGTCGGCGGAATTCCTCGAACGACATGGCGTGTCGCTCAGACGGCGGTGAATCCCCTTTGGCGGACGCTATGTCGGCACCCAGCGTGCTCTCACCGGCCACCCCTGCTGGTGTTGCCACTGGAGATAGAGCGGCTTGCTCGGGCAGTGACGGCAGTGCCGTCGGTCGTCCATCATTTGGTGAAGACGCGGACATAGTCAGCCTACTGACCACGGAAAACAGAAGACGACGCAGTGTGACACAACCCTCTCTCATACGCGGGTAGAGCCAAAAAGGAGTCGCCCTGAAAGGAAGCGCGGCCAATGGGCGGCTGGAGGAGAGTGAAGGAGGGATGACTGACTCATGAAGAAAACGCGAAAGAGAAGGCAGGAGTGGCCCTTGCTTGTTTGCGCACGGAGTGACGTCAATAGAACTTGCGATGGGCATATTGCGGGACTATGTGCGCGAGCTTCCACTCAGAAAGGAGGGGGCAAGGCAGGCAGGCGGCCACAAATTAGCCGTCCACCCACCCCTGCTCCCCCTTTCTGGAGGTTGTCTCGCTGGCGCACTGACATGTGTGTGTGTGTGTGCGACGCTGCTGGTGGGGCAGATTGGTGACCACCTCAGACTTTCGTCTCCCGCCCCCCGTTTCTCTCCGGCTCACTCCGCCACATGTAGAAACAGCACGAGGGTGGTGGAAATGGGAGCATCGAGCCCAACCCCTCTCATACGCGCACGGAGAGGCGTTACAGAGAGGCTACCGACATACGCACTTCTCCGGCTGATGAGCGCACGGCTCCATCTGTCGCCCGGTCAGCGTCCCCCCCACGTCTTCTTTTCAGGGGTCTTCTTCAAGACGTTTTTGCGTTCATTCGTTTTTTTCTTCTTTAGAGGGGAGAGAAGCGTGTCAAATAATGAAAAGGCAAAATAAAAAGAACGAAATCAAAGCGCCGCCGCCCGCACACTGACTATAGCTGCAGCAGAGAACGTCTGTGCGTGCGCTTGTGTGTGTGTGTGTAAGAGAGAGATGCAGTGTGGCGGTGGCGGTGACGCAGTGACTGCGACCAGAAGTGTTTCGGTGTGAGAAAGTGTGGAAGAGTAGTCGCTCATTGCCTCTCCTCACTCACGCACAGAGGCACACGTTTACGCGTAGCCGAACTTCCTGAGCACCTCGACGTTGTGCTTAGGCATCTTGGTGAGCGCTTCCTTTCGGGCCGCCTTCCACGCGTCGCGGAGCTTCGCCTGCTTCGTGTGGTGGCGAGACGCCTTCTCCAGACGAGCCTGCTCGAGCTTGGCGACAACGTCGCTGTACTTCCAGCCAACATGCTTGCACATGTTACCGAGCACCGTGTACGGACGCTCCGGGCGGTAGCACACATGGCGCTGGGCGCGCGGGATCACCACGCGACCCCCAGTGCGCACCACGTTGGCCGGCACGCCCTCGTAGGCCACCAGCGAGTTCAGCGCCTTCATGCCGCGCTTCGTGTAGCGAGGCAGCATGCTGCGCACGGTGCGGATGAACACATCGGACGGGGAACGGTGGTGGAAGGGGCCCTTCGTCGGGTTCGTCAGCTTGCGCTTGCGTAGGTACTGCAGATACTTGATCTTGTTGCGGATCTCTGTACCGGCAATGTTGAGCTGCTCGCATCGCACCACGGTGATCTTCTTACCGAGCAGCAGTTGCTTGGCAACCACGGCTGCCGCGCGACCGAGAACGTGATCCTTCAGATCAATCACGATAATCTCGGGGCGGTGCTTCTTGGCGCCCTTGCGCTGCGCGCGAGACGCATCCTTGCGGCTGGGAAAGGCCATTTCTCCCGGTGTGTGTATGTGTGTGTGTGTGCAGTCGTGAAACAGCGAAAACACCTCTGGTTTGGGAATGATGTCGACGTGGTGGTCACACATGCGTGATAGGATCGGTGATGTGCATCAGGGGGGGAAGGGGCGGGTGTGTGTACGCATCGTCGAGGTGAAGAAAGAGGGTGCGGAAAGGAAGGCGAGGAAAATTGATATGACATCGATGTTAGCGTGCATGCACATCCCAAGAGCCAAAGAAAGCTGAAACGCACATTTGCCTCGACGACCGAGAACACTTTTCCGGCATCCCATGTGGAAGGTAAGAGAGAGAGAGAGCGAGACAACGGCGTCGAAGGAGACGCATAGCACACCCCATCACACCCTATCAGCTCCTCCTAGCTGGCGTGTCGCCCGCTCCCGTGGAAACGTACAGCAGTCGGAGGCCCCTCCACTCGCGCCCGCAGCGTCTCTCTCTCGCACCGCCAACGCCGTCCATCACAATTCCGTCGCTCTCCGGTCATCCTCAAATAGCATGACTGACGCGTTGGTCGGCCCGCGCACTCGTGTTCTTTCTTTCTTTCGAGACTTTAAGGATTCCGGTATCCCACCCGCTTGAATCACCCCTGCACGCCGCCTCTCGTGGCTGGGGAAAAGCGATGAAAAGGCCTGTCCGCCTCGAGCTGAACTGATACAGTGACATGTGACGGGCACGCTCAAGCAAAGAATAGTGGAAACAAAAAACCTATGAACGTGGGCACTCTCCTCCGTCTCCGTATATAACAGCGCTAAAAGAGTTTTCGGAGAAATTCCAAAACTGGATACCTTGTCGACAACGAAACGTCACTTTCTGGGAACGCGCGCGGCACAGGCTTGCGATGCAGATCACCCTAGCACCACCTCTGCCTGCATGATCACAACAGATGGCAACGCGACTCGCTTTTTCACGCCTACGCCAATCCGGCCACGCTCACCAAGTGGAACAGAGAGAGAGAGACCCAGGCCCCACACACGGCCGAGCACCTAGTGTTCGCCACAGAAGCCTCTTTGCGTACATGAAACACGGCACCTTCTCTTTTCAACTCCTCAGCAAGCTTCCCGTCTGTCTCAAAAACACCCTCGCGTGCTGCCTTGGCAAGAGGCACTTGGCACCTCTGTTTAGCTTGCTGCGCCACCAGCCAGCACTCCAGTTTTTTGTTGTTGGCCTAGCGTCTCCGTTCTGTGCCGTACAGCATACGAGCTTGACCCCCACCCCCCAATACCCGCGTTCCCCGGGCCGGCCACACAGGCCCGTCGCCTCGTGCGACGCAGCCGGCAGACGCGCGGCGCCGCAATGCGCAGACCCGGTTATCGGAGCGCCGTGCCCGCCACCTGGTGCGTCCCGCTCGGGTGCCGCAGGCTCCCCGCACGCCATTGGGCAGAGTGAGGGCCGAGTGCAGTGCGTTCGGGCCACGCCGGCACGCCACCCCTCACGCGGATCGCGCAAGCGCCTTAGCTGCTGCATGTTGCTGCGACGCAGCGCCATGCAGGACCTGGCCGGCGGCATCAGCGCCAATACATCGCACTGACTTCGCTGCGTCGCAGGCGCTTGAGCCTGGTCCAGCGATATGCGGCTCGGCCTTCGGCAGGGATAGAGGGGGTGGGGAACTGATGAGCCTCCTCGCACACCGAGAGGAGAGGGGCGATAGTGGACAACTCTGACGCCAGACGCAGGAAGGTGTCAGTTTTCCTCAGAGCTGCCACGAGCGTTCGAAAAGCAAGCAAATATGTGTTTGTGAAGGCATTGCGTGGGACTCGCAGGAGTTCTACTCGAAAGTGAAGGAAGAGGGAGCACGCTACTCAAGATAGCGCCATTCTTCACCAACGTAGCTCATCAGTACTTCACGTCGTTGTGTGTTTTCGCCATCTTGTTTTGTGAGGAATCGGGGTCTTCGCGTACGTATGTCGATCAAGGTCAGAGGATAAGAGGCACGCCAGAGAGAGGGCCAACTCGAATGTGCGTGTGGCACATAGCGGCGGCCGAAAAAAAAAGGAAGAGGGAGGAGACACCCAGAGAGAAGCACGTAAAAGTTGGTGAATAAGAGCTAAACTGTGAGGGGGTGCATCTGACGCGACGCAAGAGCAGCAACATACTGAGTCGGCACTCTGTGTTGCAGGACGCTGTCGTTTCCTTCGCCTTTTCTCAATGCACTCTCTTCATAGGAGCAGCATATCACTGCAGAACTAATGAACATGTGGGCGATCAGGGAAAAAGGAAACCCCGAAAGCGAGGAAAGGGAATGCCAGCAGTGCACGTTGTTTTCGCTAGAGGAGGGAGAATGGGAGCGCACGCCGACCCGCACGCGGGCATATAGTGAAACGGACCCGAAGAAGCAATGCGCAGGTTCAAAAAGAAAGCAATAAAAGAGGGAAAACGGAGGACAGAGGCCGTAAACGAACAAAAAAAAGAGGGAATGTATCTTCAAAGGCTTCTGAAAGTGTATGTGTGTGTGTGTGTGAACTCTTGATGATGGTACAAGCAGAAGCCGAAAGGTACGAGAAGGACACAGAGACACCGCAAAATAAATGAAAACATCCGAACAGATGCAAAAAAGGGTCAGTGAAAACGGAAGGGAGCTGACAGTCTCAAGGGGCAGAGAGGAAGAAAAAAAGAAGCAGCGAGCTACAGATGGAGGCACGGCAAGTCCTAAAACTGTCCGTGCGGGCAAAGCACCACGTCTCCTGAAGCTCATCTGAATCTCGGAATGAGGCGTTGTTTGCATTTCTCCTTTTGGATCTACCCATGCGCACCACCACCCACAAAACGATTTCACTCAGCGTCTGTCAGCAACGTGAGCGCACCCTCCAAGTTGAGGTTGGCGCTCTCATCCTCCTCGTACTCGCCATTTGGTTTAAGCACACCGAGATACCCGAAGCCGTATCCGCATATCGGGGCTGCCTCTGTCAAATCCTCCGCGACCGCAACTCTCTGGGACAGCGGAAGCTCAGACGCAACGAGCGTCTTGGCTGCTGCTGCCTTGTTAACCTTTTGCTCATTCGCCCTAAGTACACGCATGTGACGTCGAAGGCGCTGCTGCCGCCGTGAGCTGCTACTCCGCCCATCATCGCCACTGCTGCTAGCGGATACCTGCGCCGGCACCACCCTCCGCTTGCGAGACGCGATGATGCGCTGCAGCCTTTCGTTGTCGCCTGATCCTGGGGAAGCAGTCACGCCTTTCGGTTTACGTGGCGGTCGCTTAGCTGCGTCTACCCTGCCCGCACGTGCCGATGAAGCAGTGACGGGTGCTGCGGTAGGTTCCTCAGAAAACTGTTCCCAAGCGCTGAGGCCACCCGGAGTATTGATCGCTGCCGCTCGTACTACCCCAGAAGACTTGCCTGTGTTGGCCTCTTGCAATGCCTGCTGCCGGTGCCCCTCCCCGTACGAGGATGATGCAGTGGCATGCTCATCCCTGATCGTTATGTCCTCACTGTCTACGAGTCGAATATAATCGCATTTGGAAGTCAAGCTGGGCGATCCCTTTCCCAAAGGTGCCCCGACCTGCACCGAGGCGCTCTTAGTCGAAGAAAGATGAGGATAAGAGGGCGGTGTGGCTGTCTCTTGAAGTGGCTGCAGCCGCGGCGGGATCACTGAGTGCATCGAGAGAGGTGTTGCTGCCGAGGGCGGCGACTCGACGCGGGCAGCGGCTGCTATGGCAGAAGGCACATCCCCTTTCAGTACTGTCTTTGTTACAGTTTCAACCACAAGCGGAGGCGAACGATGCTCCGACGGCGCGGAGGCCGTCTTCCAGATCGGCGGAACATACGCAGGAACCGCGAACAGCGCCATGCTCTCCGGTGCCGCGTCTATGCATGACTGCTCGTCACTGCTCGTGAACACACACGACATCTTCCCCGTGCCGGTGAGGGTAATTGTGTCGATGCAGGTTATAGAAGGGAGATGGAAAACAGAGTGCGCAATGCCGGCAACATGAAACACCACCTGCACCCATTTGCTGCGAGGTATGATTAGGGGGAGGTAGGCGGTTGTCAGTTCCTCAGCTGTTTCGTCGTATCGAGCAGTTTTAACATAGGTGCCGATTACCAGTTTCGTCCGGTTTACTGTATATTGGCTGACGACGATCTCCAGCGCGAAGTGATCCGTGGAGTCGAGACAAATTTGAGCTGCTAAAAGAGAGTTGTGCAATCGTAATGAAGAGAGAGGGCGGTCCTCGCGCGGGATTTGCACGCGGGTCTGAGAAGGTGCTCCTTTCATTATTAAGACTGGTTTCCGAATGTGCTTGTCGATGTCAATAGAGCATCCTCGAGGATTTACAACTTTCGCATGCATTAGCAGCTTGCTGTTTGCCTCCATGACAAACTGTAGCTCTGTTGCCATCTCGGATGGCCAGATAGAAAAATAGCGCACGAACGAAAACGTAATATGTGTGTTTTGCAAGTCAGCTGATCACGTAAAGTAGCTATGAACGCGCACTCTCCTGTTGCAGCAGCGCTTTTGTTGCCTTTACCAGCAGATTCCACAGAAAAGATGAAAAAAAGCGTGGCACATGCTAGCACTGAAGAAAAATTGGGAAAGGGAGGTCAATTAGAGCAAAGAAGTGTAGGGATCTGCGCGTGAAAGGTACACTAAGGAGGCACGTCACTCATCAGCGCAAGGAAACGCATTGGCTCTTGGGTGTATTTTTTGTGTCGCATGTTGCCGAGATACGGTCTAACAAACAACATAAAAAATACATGCATATATATATATATAGTGAAAGGTCATTTTGACGCAGCTTCGCCCTTTTTATAGTACCTATTAGGGAGAAGGGACCCAGGCTCTTCTTTCGTTTTTGATCGATGTGGTTCCTCACGCTCGAGTAAGGCCATGAAAAGCAAAAGATATTTTTTCTGCAATGGGTGAATGAAGGATGATGCATGCGGATCTATGTGAAGAAAAATCGCATGATGCCCTCTCACCTATTCCCCATGTTAGTCGCGGTTGAGAGGGTTTGGAAGAGGGTCCCGGAAAAGCATGATATCCCGCTGCTGGACAAAGTCTGGTGGCTCCAGAGTAATGATGCTGCACACCCCCTTTGCATCCACGCACAAGATGCCACCCCTATTTCCAAATTCGTTGCAGTAGTTTGTTGCTGAGAAGATGGTGAGCAGATGTCGTCTTTTGTTATCCGGAAAAAATTGGAATCCCTCCTCAACTACTTGGTGCGCACGGCACACTAAGTCTATGTCGTTGTCGACCAAAAACCGCTCAAGTGCTCGCTCGGAAAACACAGATGATATTCTGCGCGAGCTCGGAGCCCAGTCTACACCGGCTGGCAGATCTGCTTCGGGATCAGCCCACAGAAGGTCACAAATGACCCCGGAGTGCGGGACATTGCATGGGCGCATATCTGGAATGTCTCGCACGCAACGGAGCTCAGAAGAGAGGCCACCATGCACACAGAAAATGGACCCATTAACCAGAGCTGCTACAGGAAGAACACGAAAAAAATCGGTGAACATCTTGAAGAGCTTGATGCCGTAACGTCGCTTGCATTCATCATAAAATCCGTACAAGAGCATGATTTGCTCGTCCTCGTGGTTGCCGCGAAGCATGGTCATATGTCGTGGAGAGATTATCTTGAGAGCCAGCAGCGTCACAACGACCTCAACGGAACGAGCGCCGCGGTCGACATAATCTCCAAGAAACAGAAAGCTGTACGTGTTATCATCGATTGAAGAGCTGTCCTCTGTTCGCGCCCTCTTTGCATCAGTTCCGAAAACAGTGCCCCCCAGCGGTGGGCATCGCTTAAAAATGTTTACCAAGTCGTAGTACTGGCCGTGTAGGTCGCCACAGGCGTAAACAGGCGAATCAACTTCGACAAGCATCGGCTCGCTAGCTATGATTGCGCGTGCTTTGATAAGAATCTGTACTATCAGGCCCTCAGGAATTCGCTGCTCTTCCGCAACTTTGCTTGTGTAGCGCTCTGGAAGGAGTTCTAAAAGGCGGTAAAGTACGTCATTCTCTTTTTCAACAGAAAGAGTATCTGTCGGAAGGCTACTTAGTGTGCACGTGGATAGATCCACGGTGTGTCGCCCTCGCTTCGTGTGTGCCATTTGCGCATAGTCAGCTAGTCGTCTGGATCGGCACCACTCGATTTGACCGCCGTTTTCGGATGGAAATCCCATCACCCTCAACTACAGAATGCAGTTGAGGTAACATTAGTAAGGGGGTTCAAAAAGAGATGAGGGTAGGTATGAGAAAACAAGTAGATCGTTTTTTTCGCACAAGTGACATTTCACCGCAAGCGAATCTATAAAAATGCATTAAGCCACAAATGCATCTCCCTCTGCTACATCCGGGAGAAGTCCAGGTCGGCTTAGACAGTTTGTCCTATCCTCAAAGCAGGCGACGAGTCGAAGCTTTGTGCTTCGTTTCTCTACATCCCTTCTGTGCACACTTGCCCCGCGGTCCACTCAATAAGGGGACAGAGGAGCTGCATACATCGACCCAAGCGGGCCCATTCCATAGCTATGCTTGAGGACAGAAGCGGCGGTGTCTCTCGTGCAGCTTACAAGAGGTGATTCACGGTGCGCGTCGAATGAGCACAACGAGAAAGCAGGCTAAGTAGACATCAGTGCCCTAAGAAACCACAGGAGAGGCAAGAACAAAGCGGGGCACCTTTTGGCCTCGTTAATGGCTCTGAAGTGGAACAGCTGTCTGCTTGTCACGTGCAATACGAGTTAAAGACGCGCAAGCTTCGCAATAAGTTATGAATGGTCGACAATCTCAGAGGGATCATTGAAGACCCATAGACCCTGATGAGGGGAAAGAGCAGCGACACAAAGAATAGAATCTGCAGGCTCTTTCAAACCGACAACAGCATGTTTCGCGGACCCTTTTCCTGTTTTTTTTATTTGCTACCCAGTTTCAGAGATATTTCGTCTCTTTTTGTACTCAGCTCTCGTCATCGCCACCGAAAACTGAAGCATAGACAAGTGTGGGCGGTTCATCGTCAGAAGCAGATCCTTTTCGCACGGTGACGCGTGGAGGAGAGCGACTGCGTTTCCGAGACTCAGAAACTCTCGGCTCTTTGACGGAGCGGAATGGCTCCGGTTTCCAAGAAAGTAGAGCAGTCGAAGTTGTGGTAGGGGCAAATAAGCAGTCGGCGTTGTTGAGGATACACCCACTCACGATTACTTCAGTGACTGCAGGCCCCGTGCCGCTCTGAAACAGCAGCAGTCGTACTCGATCCCCATTGAAGAGCTTCAGTTTCAAAGGCACGCAAGCCTTGGTGGAGTCAGTCGCTACAAGAGGAACCGGTAGACCAATCGCTGTGCCTTCAGAGTCAAGGTGCTGCATAAAAACGTGCACTTTTCGCAGAGGAGATCCACCGGTAGTCTTGAAGACCATAGAGGTTACCTCTATCGAGTTGACCGTTGGCGCTACGGGGACTTGCAGATCCGTTGAGTGGGTTCCTGTTTTAAAGGCGGCCACATCCTCCACTTCAATGGAGAATAACATCGGGGCATCTGTTAGCCCGCTTTCTGCCTCGTAATTAGAGTGAAAAGCCTTCCTAAACGGTAGCTCCGCCTTTTCGAGCATGATGAGGACCACGGGGAGGAAACCCTTTCCGCGTGAAAGGAGGCCGAAAATGTACAGGAAGGCGAAGAAGCGTTGGAAACGAGTAAAGTGATTCACATGCACTTTAGCGGCACCTTTGATTTCTAAAGCTGGTGAAGAGCTTTTTTACCTTCTCATTGTGCCGATCGAAGATCCACACAGAAAGCAGATGGCAAGGCGCAGGAAGTGGCAGTCAACTGAAGATGTGTTTTCGTTCAGATGTGCGAGGGTGCGGCTGTGGTGTAGCCCCTAATCTGGCCAAGAGATCCAGCCACGGCGATAGTCGCGCTCAATCCTACGTCACACATCGCGTGCAACTGTTATCGCTCTAATGTGGCACCACAAAGAAATCTATTTCGAGGGAAAGCTCTCTTTTTATGAAATGAAGTTCGATGATCACGCTCCGGGAGTGGGCTGGCATGTGCTCCATTCGCCCCCTTTGTTTTCTTCACCGGAGCTTCGCTTGAATGGCCCACAAGACGATAGCCGCTTCAAGACTGGAATGCCCCCCTCCCCACCGCATCTGCTTGCCTGGAAGCCTCCTCATGCACTGAAAAAACCGAGCCTTGCTGCCAACGCGCGCTGAGACCTTCTTGTGGTGCTATTCCCCCCTTCCTCTTTTCTGATGCGCTGCATCTGTTGAAAGACAGTGCAAAAAATTTTTTCACTATTCAGGCTCCTGGCGCCTTGGACCGACATGTGCTCGAGGTGGTACGCGGCATCGACAAGTATACTGCCTACTATCGGAAAGCTGCTCGCCGCACAAACGAGTCCGCTCCCCGCCTAACGATGAATGTGTCTCCTCACTGAAACTCTTCCACCGCTGTGCTGCCACTTCGAGCACAAACGAGTAACACTGCAGCAGAGCCCAGCCCATTCATCTTCGCTCCTATTTTTTGCCCTTCCTCTGCTACTTGCCGGTGTGACAGCCTTCTTGAGTGCAGCCTCGCCGCCCCCCCAATGCCATCAGAGGTGCATCGGTGTTTTTATTATTCTGGTCACAATGAGCACCGCATGTGCATATGGCCTAGACAGCCAAGCGAGGTCACTGTGCCCGCTTTATCATCCGTTGCTTAGCTCGCAGGAGTGCCACCGGTTCCTCATCGGGACCGCTAGCTCTTCGGTAGCGAACAAGATTCATCTCATTGAGTATCAGGACAGTATGAAATCGTTAGAGTGTGTTACGGTATGGTCACATGACGATCCAGTGATGGGTCTGTGGTGCTCCCCATCTCTTTCCGAGGACAGTCTCCTTGCTGTCTCATCATTGCAGAAACTAGAGATTTTCCGAATTTCGGAAGATGTGATGAGTGAGCCCAAGTCCCTTGCTACAATCAGGAAGCGCTACAGCTGTGTGCTATGGGATTTAGACGGACTGCAGAGCGAATTCAAGGTAGTGCACGAGAATACGATCACCACCATACTCTTGAGCTCCTCCAAGATCGGTACAGAAATGGTCAACTACAAAAGCAGTGGGGGTCCCATTCGCTGCGCCGCCTTGGCTCCCTACGATCCGACTCTCTGCCTTATCTCTTCTGACGTTGATGGGCTGCAGCTCGTTGATCTGCGTAGCAAGAAAGAGATTTCCTTCGAATCTTCCAAGCACAGACATGGTTTCGGCTACACAACAGCAATCGATTTCGATCGTTTGAAGCCCGGGCAGTTCCTCTCTGCAGGCACGGACGGCTATGTGTACATTCACGATATACGATACAATGCCTCTTGCTCTCTCGCAATGCTGCAGCACATAAAAGCACATGAGCACTCGGTGCAGAGCTGCCTGTTCAACACGTTCCGAGACGAGTTGATTCTGTCGGGCAGCTCAGACGCCACACTGAAGCTGTGGGATGTTGAGCAGATCAATGAGCCAAAGTGCCTTCGCCGACTAGCAGACTACGGAGATAGTGTTGTTTCCCTCTGCTGGAGCAGCAGCAGCCCGTGGGTATTTGCAGGGCTCTCTTTTAATGGGAAACTTCTCGTTGACACTGTTCCCAACGAAAAGAAAATGAGCATCTTACTCGACGAAAAAAAGTGGTGCGAGGCATGACGGTACCGATTTTTTTTTTCTGTATGCTTCTCTGGCTCTTACATCCATAGATGCAGTCTCAGGTGAAAACTTGTGAGTTGGATGACGCGCTAAGGGATCGTCAGCAATGCTGCGCATTATCAACGTTCAACCTATCACTCTCTTTTTGATCCTTGACAGCGTTTCTTAAAGCTACCGCCGCAAAGAGAGCTCTTCAAGAAGAGTCTGCTATCTGTTTCCTAGCAGTTACTTCATGTGTTGTTTTGCTGATCCGCAGAATAAATGAATATCTAATGTGTTTTTAATCAATGATACTGATCTGTACATTTCAGATGCTCTTCTCTTGGCGGCGCTGATGAAGAATAGCAGTCTTTTGTGTGTGTGCGGGCATCTTGTTCCAGGATGTTTCCCTTCTCATTGCTCTCGGCCTCACACACACACACAAAAAAAGAACTCTTTGCTTCTCTTGTCCTCCTCTTTGTGCATATGCAATGATGCCGTTATGTGCATCTCTTCTTGTACGAATAATACTGCCTCACCTAGTCTTGGCTGACCGGGAAAGCTCCTAGTGCACAGCTTCCTAATTGTGACAGAAAACAGAGTATAAGGCCATTCTCATGTCCCCGGAAGAGCTCCGTAAGCAGATCGAGGCGATCGCCTCGCAGATCACGCATACCAAGAAGCGCAAGGGTACTGACAGTGATGAATACAAGTCTCTGGTGAAGCAGATGGCTGAGCTTCGGAGCCAGCTTCCGCAGGATGAGAAGAAAGAGAAGGTGGTAGAGCCATCTTACTTCGAGTCTCGCCTGGCCATGGTAAAGGAGATGGGTATCCTCGGCGCTGCCTACCCGCACAAGTATCACCGTCAGTACACGGTTCCCCAGTACCGAAAGAAGTACGCACCTTTGATCACCGAGCCAGGCACTTCCCTCGACAAAATGGTCACGATCGCAGGGCGCATCATCAACAAGCGTAGCTCCGGCTCGAAACTGCACTTTATTACCATCCAAGGGGACATGGAGACTGTGCAAGTGATTTCAGCCCTCACTGACTACATTGACCAGTCGAAGTTCGCTGATATTCACTCTAAGCTGAAGCGCGGTGATATCATTGGTGTTGCAGGCAAGCCATCCCTATCCAAGAGCCACGAGTTTTCCCTCAACGCAACCGAGATCACGCTGCTCTCAGCTTGCTACCACATGCTACCCGACGAGTACTTTGGTCTTTCCTCCATTGAGCAGCGCTTCCGTCAGCGCTACCTTGACTTTATCGTAAACCGTGACAATATTAAGATTTTCATGGTACGTGCAAGGATCATCAAGTACATTCGCAACTTCTTTGATGAGCGCGATTTCGTGGAGGTAGAGACACCGGTCCTCAACCAAATCGCCGGTGGTGCTGCGGCGCGCCCTTTTGTAACGCACCACAACGACCTCAACCAGACCATGTTCCTGCGCATTGCGCCGGAGCTGTACCTGAAGGAGCTCGTCGTGGGTGGAATGGATCGCGTTTACGAAATCGGCAAGCAGTTTCGTAATGAGGGCATCGATCTGACACACAACCCCGAGTTCACCAGCTGTGAGGCGTACTGGGCGTACATGGACTACAACGATTGGATGACCGCGACGGAAGACCTTCTGTACGGCCTAGCCGTGGAAATCCACGGATCACCGACTGTCCGCTATGCACCAAAAGACTCGGAAGGCAAGCCGCTACCAGAGGTTGTTTTTAACTTTAACAAGCCTTTTAAGCGCTTGCACATTATTCCTGAGCTTGAGAGGCGATTGAAGGTTTCCTTTGACAATATCGACTTCGAGTCGGATGCGGGTGTCGAGTTTCTGATGGACCTGTGCAAGAAGCACAAGGCTGAGTGCCCTCCGCCTTACACAGCACCTCGTCTCCTTGATGCCCTTATTGCCGAGTTTCTCGAACCTGAGTGCCACGACCCTTGCTTCATCTGCGATCACCCTCGCGTAATGTCGCCTCTCGCTAAATGGCACCGCAACGACCCCCGTCTGACGGAGAGGTTCGAGCTGTTTGTCAATAAGAAGGAGCTTGCGAATGCGTACACCGAGCTGAACAACCCTATTGTGCAGCGTGAGGAGTTTGTCAAACAGATGCGAAACCGAGACAAAGGCGATGAAGAGTCGATGGAAATCGACGAGGGCTTCGTCGCCGCTCTGGAGCACGCTCTGCCACCTACTGGTGGCTGGGGTCTTGGCATCGACCGCCTTGTAATGTTCCTCACGAGCCAGTCGAACATCAAGGAGGTGCTCCTTTTCCCTGCCATGAAGCCCGAGGGCAAAAACGCGATTGGCTACCCACCGGGCACAATGCTCAACGGTCAGGGCGTTCCCCTGTTGAAGTAGCGCCCTAATGTTTTCCGCTTTGTGTGCGTGTGCATGAATGCGATACTCCTTGCATCAGCAGCAGCGTTGGGGCGTTTAGAGATGAACTCAAAGCGGCCAACACCCCTCAGTTTCACCTCCTTTCTAGCAGAGGCTCTTGTTTTTTTGATCAACTGAGGGTAGAGGAAGGAGGTAAGAGGTCTCGCTGCTTTAACAACGTAAAATAAACATAAAAAAAGACATCCCTCAACTCAGGTCGACACGGTAAACCACATCGACTGTTGTTGCCTTCGGACTTTACACCCTCCCTTTGGGCTTCCTCCCCTTCCCCCTCGCCCGAAACAGATCTGCGCTGAAAAAAAGGAGGGAGGAAAAGAGCAGACTGTGAGCGGTGTATGAAAGCGAAGAGCGTTTCATTGATATTCGAGAGCGGGGGCAAGTTCGCAGGCAGCCTTTGCACAGCGCATTTTTGCCCTTTATGGCATTCACATGCGCTCTGCTTTCTTTTCTTATATGAGCTGGCAGCGATAGGCAGCTACCCAAATATGGAAAACCAGAAAAGTGCTCAAACTGACTCTCTCCCGCTTTTTGTTTCACTTTGATAGTGCGGCACACCTCTCTCCCCCTCAAAGAAACTCTTTTACGCTAACCCTTTGAACCTACTCGCGTTCGAAAGCGCAAGCGCCTTTTTCCGCCGCCCTAGAAAAGCCTCCGTGCAGTTCTCCGAGCATTTGTACTGTGTCTTCTTTAAATGTTTCCCCCGTTGGCTTTCCATTCCTTTTCCCCTCTTCGCTCTTCTCGTGGCGTGTACTCCTCAGTACAGTGTATATGGTAACCGTAAAAGGTGCAATATCATTGGGCTGGCCGCACGCGGAGAGAGAAAGAGAGGACAGCAACAGCTGATACGCCACGCTTTGGATGCTACCGCGCAGCCCCTCTCTTTTTACTTTCGCTTGCCCACGCTGGCCACCCTCTAGGCGCTTGCCGCTTTAGCGTGTGCACTGTAGCCTTGGCATCGGGTTCGCATTCAGGCGATTAGGCTATTGCTGCTCCATGGGTGTGCAGTGGCAATGCAGCGCATTCGACTTGTAGGGGTGGGCCGAACCGCTATCGGGGCTTTACAACGAGATAGCACCGATCTGGCACGAGATGCCTTAAAGCTTGCCTTTGCTGAGGCCAACGTCTCTGCCAAAGACATCGACGCGCTTATTGCAACGCCATCGCTCTCTTCTGGGCACTTCATGCAAGCGCACTACCTCGCCACAAAGTTCCAGATCACCACCGCCAACCCAGCAATGTTATTAAAGACGATCGACACAGGTGGCGCGAGCCCGATCAGTAGCGTCGCCGCTGCGTTGGACCTCTTCCACCGCATGCCGCACCTCAACACAGCTGTTGTGGTGTCAAGCGACGCGGTGCACACGCTGTCAAGTTCTGAGTTCGCGAAACGCTCGAACAAAAGCATCCCGTCGCCCCATCTGGCAGAGCCGTATATTCCGCACGGCTACGACTTCTACGCGCAATGGCAGATGAAGCGGTACGGGCTGAAGCGCGAGCAGCTGGCGATGGTTCCGGTGCTGATGAGCTCCATGTCCTCGCGACACCCAGACGCCATGTGCAAGAAGCGCTACTCCTTGGAGGACGTCCTTGGAGCTCGCCCAATAGCACCGGTGACGAACCTCCCCGAATGCGCGCGCCGTGCAGACGGTGCGGTCGCAATCGTGCTCTCGCGAGAAGATCACTACAAGCAGCACTTCGCAACAGGGCCACTAGATGGCCGCAAGCCCTATGTCCTCGGCGTCGGCGAAGGCTCCGGCCCACTTTACCCGCCAGCCACGCACGAGGAAGTGACGCTGGAGACGTTCTCATGCCATCGCGCCATGCGCCTGGCGTACGATGCAGCAGGTGGACTCTCCGCCTCTGATATCGACTTCTTCGGCTTGTACGACTGCTTCCCAATCTGCTTCATTCGCGCTTTGGAGGCGACCGGGCTGTGTAGGGAGGGTGAGGGCGGGCAGATGATCGAGGAAGCCTACTGCAGGGCGTTGCAGCGTGGCGGCGATGTGGACCCAAGCGAATTTCCCATCAATACCCACGGTGGTCTCATGTGCTTCGGTGCACCGTGGGAGGTGCCGGCGATGTACAACGTAGCGGAGGCTGTCGCGCAGCTGGGCGGGCAAGCGGGACTGCGGCAGGTCCACCCCACTCCGCGACGTGCTCTTGTGTATGGGAACGGCGGCGTTTTCTCCGCCTCAGCGGTGGCGATCCTCGGCACCGATGCGCCGTAGGCCGCAGCGGCCCACCGCACAGCCCCTCTACATACAATGGGGTTCATCTCTCAAAGGAGCTGCCGAGATGGGAATGCGCGCGCCTGCTTACTCCGCCACCTGCAATTTCGACATGCGTCAGGGCTCCTCTGTCTCCCTCCTTGCCGACGCTCCCCTGTCCTCTGCTGCCGGAGCCCTTTCTCTCCTCGGTCCCCCCAAACTCTTTGTGCATGCGCACCATGTCCGCAACGAGGCAGAGGGATTGGCCCCGCGAGCCTTTATCCTTGTGTGGATGTGAATCGCAGCCTGAGGCTGTCACCACCGCCGCATTCACAGCCCTTCTTTTCAACTCGGGCAATCAGCGCTCCTTCCCCTCGGTAGCCCTTCAGGGCGTGAGCATGCTAGAAGCCACGGTAGTGCTTCCTCCTTCGCACACTCCTCCCTTTCTTACTGGCGCTCGCGAGCGAAAGCGACAAATAGCACTCGACTGCTGCTCATGTGTGCAGACTTACGTCTCAGTCACGCTGCTCCACTGAAACGCCGAAGCAAACAACACGCGTAGCGGGCAGTGCCAGCTGAGAAAAAAAACCACAACGTATGGATGCTGCGCGTGTGCGATTGTCCTGCTGTCGTCGCCCGAAGCAACTTCACAGCCCCTCTGCCCCCTTCTCTCCCTCCAACTACAGTCTCACGCGCCACCTCCAATTTATCATTCGACCTCCACAAGGAGGGGCAAAACAAAACGGAGCCCGTGAAAGAGGCTTTGCAGGCACACAAAGAGGGAACCGAGCGAATTGCTGGCAATGATCCACACCTCCACTGATGGGTCAGCGGCGCGGACGGCAGCCGATCTCGACGAGATGGACAACAAACTGCGCCGCCTCGGCCTGAATGTGGATCACCCCACCACCACGCCGCCGGCCCTCTCCTTCTTGGCGGCGCACAACAGTGCGGACTATATTCACTCTATCCGCGCAGCGAAGGCAGAGAAACAGCAGGAGCGTCTAGACAGGTCGGCGCGACTAGCGGCCGCTGTAGAGAAGCAGCAGTCATCGAGCGCTGCGGCGGCTATGCCGTTAACAGCCGGGACTGTCCCGGGTGCTTCCACCGTGGATCGTACGGCTGCGGGCGACAAGGCATTGCTTGCGAGCGACGCAGCTGATGCCGCATTATGGGTGACCCAGAAGTGGAAGAGTGACCGCGCGCAGCAACTCGATGCGGAGCGGATGCTGAAGGCTGCCGCCGACCGCCAGCAAAGTCGCACAGAGAACGATCAGCTTCCCTCCGTGTCACCGTCAAGCAGCATGGTGCCACTCTCGCTGAAGGCCACAGCACCGAAGTGGCGGGAGCGTAAGCGTCAGGAAGCGGCAGTATGGTGTGAAAGAGTGGCGCGAGGGCTGGCGGAGTTGGCCATGGAAGTGTCTGACAATCGACACCTGCCTGCCACAGGGCTTGACGGACGGCCTGTGTACCGGCTGCATCAAGACCTGTCTGTTACGCAGTGGCGACAGTGGGTGGAACAGCTGGTCTTTCCTGAGTCGTTTCCAACCGCCGCAGCGGAAAATTTGCGATGCGGCGATGGCGGAGCCGCCGGGACCGACAGCGAAGTCGCTATCGTCTCACCCTCAAGGAGTGCAGACGCTCCGCAGCAGACCGTCGACGCCGACCTGCAGCTCGAGGCGGCAAAGTGTATCGAGTCGGCGACGGAGGCCGAGGCGCAGGAGGCCGTGCAAGCGCAAACGGAGGCCGTGACCTGCGTGCTGGCGCAACTGCACGCGGAGGTGGCGCGCCAGCGCAAGGCCGCGGAAGAGGCTGTGCGTCAAGCCGCTGACGAAGCAAACCTCTCCGCTTCACTGACCGCAGAGAGTGGAGTGGATGTCGCTGGCACTCCCCGCCGCGAAGAACTACTGCCGGGGTGGGCGCAGCGGATGCCCCCAGCCGCTTGCTTCGTCTATGGTGATGACCTCAGCGGGGTCCGACTCTTGGCGAACACAGTCGACCTGTGCGCTCTGCGCAAACTGTATCAGCAGCAGCAGGCAACTACACACTCGCCGCATCGCCGGCTGCCCTCATCACACCAAGGGCTGCTCGGAGCTGGCGAAAGCGCTGAGCCCACCGCCTCAGATTTTCCCTCCACCGCCCCCTCGGCCGCTGCACCGCCAAAGGACCCCTTATCCCTCTTCGTGGTGAGCGAGATCGGTGTTGAGAGCAGCGACCCCGCGTTAACCGATGGCGGTGCGGTTGCCACGTACGTCACCCCACGCACTCTCCTCGGCAGCGGCGGGCTGGCTGCTGTGGGCGGCGATGGAAAGCGAAGCGGCTCTGCAGGGCGCTCACAGCGGACGCAGCCGCACTCTTCAGCCGGCGGCGGCAACGCTGTTGGCGGTGGCAGCGCAGCTCAGGGAACTGCCGCTTCTGCCGCCTCCGGCACCAACAGCGGCGCCGCCCACCGCTTCTGTCAGCGTTTGGCCGCGATGTCCTCAGACGGACGCCGCGAGAGCGATCAGCTGATCGATGCCATTGTTCGGGAAGTCGTGCGAGTGCATCGCCACAACTTGGGCGTGCTGGCTGGCGATCGCATGCCGTCGTGGACGCCCAAGCCAGCAGCTGCCGGCTTGGGCGTCATAGAGGAGGAAAGCAGTCATCCCAGCGTCGCCGCGCTGGCGTCTGTGCCGCTTCGAACGCTCTTCCTCGTTGGTTTCCCCGACTCTGCCTCCTTTGCTGAGGCCCTAGCGCGGCGGCTGAAGCAGGCGACGGCGGCTGCGGAGATGGAGCTGATGGACATGGAGGGGCGTCGGCGCCTCACCGAGCGGCAGGCGGCTGTCGCCGCTGCTGCAGCGGCCGAAGGAGGCAGGCAGCGTTCGCCGTCACCTGCAAAGGGGACGAAAGGTGCTTCACCTGGGCTGGCACGCTCCAAGGGAAGCCGGCTCGCCAAGAACTTGGCTGGAGCCGAAGAGCAAGCCGTGTCAGCGATAGTGGAGGAGCTGCAAGCTACGGTGGCGATGCCGCCACTCGGAGTTCTGGCAACCTTCCTCGTCTATGACCTGCCAACACGCCAGCGGCGGCTGGAGGCGGCATCGTTCGCGACAGACGCGGCGCCAGCGCAGCGGGCGAGCGGCGATGATGGTGAGGATGACCTCAGTGCCTCTGTGGGCGTCGGTGGCGCTGGGGTACTGCGCACCGTGGGACCAGAGTACAGCCATCCCGTCTACAACCCACCCGCAGAGGATATCCAGAGCTGCGGGTCTCTGTCTGTGAACAAAGAGCTTGCACCGACGCTGACCACCGGCGTCCGCCGGGGCGGTCCCTCGGGCACATCCTCCTTGTCTTTTTCGTTGTTCCCGTTGTTTACCGCGTCCGCGCCCACCGTAGCGACGTCGGCAGCGTCTCTCTGCGTGCACACCTGGAACATAGAGCGGCTGCGCACGGAGCTAAAGCAGCAGCACTCACAGCAGCACCGCCAGCGCCAAGACTGGACAGCGGCAGTGGTGGACAACGGAAAGCAGGGAAGTGCTGATCATCTCGTCGGGGTGCAGCCTGGCACCACGACCTTCCCCCGCCACTCTGCGAAACGCCGCGACAAACCAACGGCAAGTCCAAGCACCAACTTTGTTAGCGCCCCCTCCGACCTGGAACGTGCGAGCGCCGGCGCACGGCGCGTAAGCGTAGCAGCTGCAGCTCGAGCCGCCGAGCTTTCAGGAGCTGCGGCCTTGGTGAAGCTGTCTGAGGAGAAAGGGCTGCCCCGCGTACTCTTCTTTGTGCGCGTGCAGGATGTGAGTGACCCCACAGCACCGTCGACCACCTCCCTCAACTGCCCACTCAACCCTCAGAGCTTGGGCACGGCGATCTGGCGCGCCACCGCTACCTCGCAGCACCTCCCGGGTAATGCGCCGCACAGGTTTGCTGAGTCACGTGCGCGAACTGTGAATGAACTCACGGCACAGCTCCGGCTACTCTGCTGCCCTGCTGCGGGACGTGTACTCACGAATGAGTCCCTGGCGCCGCGGCAGCTGGCAGAGCCCTTCCGTCTTGGGGACTACCGCCTGGCGGAGGCGACCTGCGCCAAACTGAAGGAGACGAATAAGGCGTTCCGCGGCACTCTGCCAGCCATGCCGGCGCCGCAGTCCTTCGAGTGGAGCGTTGCTCCTCGGGGTGCGGCTGTAGCTATCGCCGCTAGGGACGCACTCGCAGCTGAGGCAGAGGTGTGGGCGACCGTTATGCAGTATTCGGAGCAGCTGTACCATCTGGTGGCAAAGGAGGTATTCACGGACGGATCGGCGCAATCGGAGTGCCCTGCTGTGCCACCAGCTGCAGCGACACTCAATACTGCGGCTCGTTTTACCCGCATCGATCAGAGCTACGCACGGGCCAAGGAGGCGATTACGGCGCACACAGCTTACGCTGTTCCCCACCTCGAGGACTGTCTCGCTCTCCTGCTTCGATTTTCGGTAGATTTGTGTCTTGGCCAGCTCGCCGCTTCAGTGCGCCTGCTCTGCGAGAGCGTCTCACGCCATCATCGGATGGAGGCGGGGGCGCTTGGCGCGTCCACCTCCGTCTCGGCGAGCAACGACAAATACGTTGACGAGGAGCTTCTCAGCGTAGCACCACGACTCTCCCTTGATGCTGCGCGAGCACTGATCGACTCCTTGCGTTCTGTGGACGCAAGAGAGACCAGTGCTACGCTATTGGCGGAGCTAGCGAAGGTGTACTGGCCGCAGGTGACCGCGGCCGCAGCGAAGGTGGCCGTGCAGCATTTCAAAAGTAGCTCCCTGCAGAACTTAGCGGGCGCTGCCCGCCCGTCCACTACGAGTACGCCGCAGCCACAGCCGCAGACGCAGGCTATCACAGACAAGAGCGAATCCGCCGGGGACAGCGACGCAGGCACAACGGCTCAGAGGCAAGGGGCCAATATCATGGCCGAGGAGCACATCCCAGCAGCTGTGCAGCTCCTCCTCGAGCACGCCATCAACGCGCCGGCCCCCATGGCGCGCGTGGCGCTGCTTCTGCAGGAGTCACAGCGGATGGTTGCCGCCGCGCGCGACGGCGCCGACGCTTGGGTGGAGCTTCTGTACCGCGAAGTGCTTGGCATGCACACAGCGGCGCCATTCTCGACTGTGCCACGCGTACGCCGGCCGTGCAGTCTCGACGAGCTCGCTGACGGTCCTCTGGCTGTACTGCGCACCGACGATGACGACGCAGCAAATCTACCGCGCCCTAGCCCATGGCGGTGCGGTCAGCTGGAGCTGTTACTGAGCTCCGTTCGCCCCACTACACCAAAGGCTACGGTGCCCACGGAGAGGCTTGAGCGTGGGCTCCTTGTGCATCAGCTGCAGCGACTCTGGCGCTTCCTGCCCGATATCTCTGCCGAGCTGGCAGCAAAGGCGAAGTATTCAATGTTTGCCCATGAGGCGACGGCCCCAGTGCCAGCGGCGTGTATGGCCCGGCCGGTCACTTTCGCCTCAGCGGCGCCAGGCCCCCTTGCGCTTCCCGACACGTCGCTCGATGCGTACCTGCTGAGCAGCTGCCCCTGCCGCCCCTCCTTCGAGCTCCGCTTTCCTTTCCTCACCACGGCAGACGTAAAGTGTTTGTCTTCAGCCGCGGCAGCCGAGGCAGCATCCACGGTGGCTGTGGCGAGACCAGCGGTGATGGACCTCGAGCTGTGGCTGGCAAACCTCGCGCTTCACCGTTGCTGCTTTTGCACGAAGTGGGACGCCTCAGCCGCCGAGGTTGGCGGTGGGGATTCGGAGCTGGCGCCAGTGCAGACATCTCGGTGCACGCGACCGTGCGCCTCGATGCCTAGCTCTGGCGCGGTGCGGCACACCATCGTCACCCTTCCGGCTTGTGTGCTGTCGCAACACGCCACGTTCTGCTCAACAGCAACGACACCTTTGCCGCCTCCCGTCACGATCCCGCCTCCCTCGCCGAGCGAGATGCCAGCAGAGTGGGTGTTCGTGCAGTGGTGGTGGCGCGCGTCGCGTGAGGAGGGCACGTGGAGTCAGGCCGAGGACGTGCAGCGGTGCTATGCGCTGTGGCGAATCTTGCTAGGGCATGTTCCACCACCGCCGCTCTCCGTTGCCGAATCGGCGGTGTCAACGCCCCCGACGATGGCTCCTCTTTTGCCCACCCTCTTGCGCCTCCTTGTGGGAATCGGTAGGCGTGTCGGCGCTACAGAGGAGCGGGTGCGGCGTGCCTTCCACTGCCTGGCGGCTTTGCGGCGAGTGCGTGCAAACGAGCTCGACACCGGTGCCGACGCCGTGGAGGAGGACGCTGAAGTCGATGCGGCAGTGTCCACCGAGGATGAGATGACGCTCACCGTCGATGAATGTGCTGCATTGGGTCGGCTGCTGAGCTCGACACCTCACACCGTCAGCAGCAGTCTCTCTCCAAGAACAGCATCCACAACAGGAGCGGAGGCGGCGGCGGCGGAAGCCACGCCTGAGATAGAAATCGGCGGGCACGAGTTCATGACAGACGTGCAGCTGCTCCTGCAAGTGGAAGGTACAAAGGGTGTGACGCTGCCGTTGCTGCTTTCCTCGAGGTGGGCCAGTCTCCTGATAAGGGAGCACTTCTAGAGAGCGGAGAACAGTGGCGGCAGGACCGGGAGGGACTCGGCCGGTGATACCGAGGGCGCTCTCAGTGCCTGCAGCGTGAGGTAAACACTGCCAACGGGCAGCCTGTCAAGGCGGTCCTCTTGCTGCCACGGTGATAGGGACTTGCGCAGAGGAAGAAGGTGGACCCCCCTTCCCTCCTCTTTTTCCTCCACCATTATGCCGCTGTTGGGGAGACACATCTCGTTGGATGGCACAGTGGGTAGCGGCAGCGCCGGCTTGACCGCTGATGAGATCCGCATGGACTCCTACATGCGCGGCGCACATGTAAAGATGGATGTACAGAATTTCTTTGTCATGGACTAAGTGCGCATGCATGTGCGTCGATGTGTGCCTGTCCACACACACCTATACAGAGGGTGAGGGTGAGAGGGGATGAACGGCCCTCGGATGGGCGCGGCTTTCGTCCTCCTCTGCATTTCTCCGTGCGGAACGCACGCACCCCTCCCCTTCTCTGACTGCCTGCCGCCCCTCTCTCTCACGTGTCGACTTCTTTTTGTGCATTGTTGTGCCACTCATGTGCCGACCGCCTTTGGAGTCTTTCCCTCCTCTCCGCTGGCGCGCTCTTGACGCACTCCTCCCTCCCTCTCCCCCGACACACACACACACGTCTCTCCTCTGCGTATCAAAGCTGAAACCGACAAGCAACAGGCGAAACAGCCGCGTGGCACTGCTTGCAGGCGCATTCATTGGCTGCCGCATCTATTGCACGCCTCCACACACATTGAAGCCGACCGTGCGGCGAAGAGGAAAGTGTGCGGAGGGGAGGAGCGGAGATCAAAGGCGATGCGCGACCGTGCGACCCCGCATAGCTTCTCTGTCTCCCCCTCCCTCTTCTCAATCTCCCTGATGGGGCGAGGTTAGGTGTGACAGCTGTGATGACATCAGTAGCGCGCTCAAGACACACCGGCTAGTAAGCGATGCAGGATGAGTTCTCGTACGCTGCTGTGTCGCTGCCAGCGTCGATTCACAGACTTTTGCGACTGGCTCGTCCCGCCGCCTAATTGTGTGATCGGCGCCATCTTGCCTCCTCCGCTCGATGTGCTCGCTGCGCCTCCTGTTCCCAAGCAATTCAGCCTTCTCCCTCCCTCCCTTCACGGGACACCGTCGCCAAACACAATGGTGTGTGTGTGTGTGTGTTTGGATGCACCTTTTCACCCGCGGCCCTCTCTCTGCCGTGGCCTACGTGCACACGGCCACTGCCATTTTCGTTTTTTTCCCGCTTCGCACGTCTCTCGCGCTCGCTGCAGTCGCGTGCTTGTGCAACTGTGTGAGTGCGTGGACCTGCGTGTGCCTGCGCAGATACTACCCCCCACCCACCCCGGTGTCCTGCCTCGCCTTCACTATCTTTCCCCGCAGTCCTTTTCTGATCACCCGGGCATAGACGCAAGTGTGAACGCATTGAAGCACCTACAGACACAGCGCTCACACGTCTTCAAAATGGAGACCTACAAGGATGTCATTGTAAGTCAGCCACCGGCGATGTACGCACAGTCAGGCTACACGGCGCACTTTGCTGTAGAAAATTACAAGGGCATCTTGCTTTGCCAGCGACCGTCCAACCTCGGATCGGCATCCAGGTTTGGCGGGGCTGGCAGCTGCGATGGCTACGGCGAGGCAGGCGCGTCTTTTGCCCCGTTCATTCCTTCGAATCCCACCGGCAACCCTCTCGGCTACGGGCCGTCCAAGGAGAGTCGTGATATCCGTTCTGAGCAGGAGGCATTGCGCGCGGCTAATCAGCGGCAGCGCCAAACAAAGTCTTCGCAGGCCCTCTCGCGTCACCGTCGCTGGCTGCGTAGCTTTGCGCGGCAGATGAAATCAATGAAGGAGTCGGACCGGCAGCTCGAGGTGGAGGCAGCACAGCGAGCCGCCAGGATGCGAGAGGCGGAGAAGCGCAAGCGAGTAGATCAGCAGCGGCAGCAGGAGACCGCCATTGCTGCCACCACAGAAAACGCCAAGGCACCGGCCTACGACGTGCACAAGGCAATGGGGGCGCATGTGGCGGCCACGCTTAAGGCCTCGACCGCTGCAGCGCCCGCGCCATCCTCCCGTAAGCCAAAGTGGGCCTTGACAGAAGAGGAGGCGATAGACGCTGAGCTCAATGTGGACCGTGACCTCCTGGACTTCGCCGAGGACCTTGACTACGAGAAGTTCATCACCGACTTTGAGGTGGCGGAGGCGCTGAGTGTGATGCGGGATCGCGTGGAGGAAATTGCGAGGGCGAACAACTGGTCTGTAGAGGATATCCGCCGAGCGAACAGCAACGAAGACGACGATCTTCTCTCCGTCATGACTCCGTCCGAGGCGCAACTCGTTCTCCGCAGTAAGCAGCAGCAGCAACCGCAAGAGGGTGATGCCACCACTGCTGGGGCTCGAGCTGCACTTCCACAGTCGTTGGCAGTGCACGCGCACGACTGGGATAGCAGCAGCACCCTTCGGGGCCGGCTTCTCAAAAAGGCGATAAGCCGTGACGCCCTCGCCCTGGCGGAGCGCCTTTTTGCCGCCTCGCCGTCGCTGCAGAAGATCCACACGCGGCACAGCCTCGCGCGTGTGCTGCAGCGGTGCGCTTTGGATGGCCACGTTAATGTAACGGAGGACATGCTGTTGCAGCAGGCGTCCAAGGGTAGCGCGGTGAAGAGCGGGGGCCCCGGTGTGAGTGGTAACGCCGCGTCGCCCTCCCCTGCCGCGCTGGACCCTCCAGCGCTTACAGAGCCGTTAGTGGTGAAGATAGGCGCGGATGCCATACCCATGCCTTATAGCAGCGCGGACGGAGTCTCCGGTGGCTCCGCCGCAGGTGCGCAACCCGCACGCATTCTTCGAGAGCTTCAGCAGTCGAAGGAGCGCACACAAGGGCTGCCGTACCTCTACCGCTGCCCCGCCATTTAGACTACACCTGATCGCAATCACAATCACACACACGCACACACACGCCTGTGTGAGCTGGTGGGGTCTGCGTGGATGTGCGCCATGGCATCACAACCCTTTTTTCTCTCTCTTTCATGTAAATCTTAGTGCATGTACAGTCGTGGGAGATGGTGTGTGTCCCTGTCTTAGTGCGTGTGCCATCTGCCTCTTTTCGTCTCTTCCCTCCTCTCTCTCTCCTCCAGCTGATCTTCTCTGTTGTGCACCTGTCTGCCTCTCTCTGTGCGTCTGTGTGTGTGTGTGTGTGCGTGTGGCAAAGCCGCCAGAGAAGAGAAAAGGTGCGCGGAGGTGTGGCGCATCGAAGAAAGAGGGGGGTGGAGAGCTGACCACACACACACACACACTCCCGCCGCACCCCTCTTGACACTACCGCAGTGATTCACCACAGCAATGCACGACACCGTTTCGAACCTACACGCACAAAAAAACGTAAGCGAAAGCAGCTGTTACCGCCGTTCTTTGGTGTGTGTGTGTGTGTATGTGTGATATCGCTTGCCGCAGTTTCCTATTCGGCCTCTCTCTTGTTACTGTGTAAGGAGATGATGCGGCAGCGAAGGTGTGCCTACACTGGCGTCTGCAATTCAATGAGCTTGAAGCATGTTTGGCTTGCATACACACACACGCACGCACGCACTTGTCAGTGCATAGGCACATGCGCAAGAGAATTAGTGCTCTCAGGGAAGGCGCTCCGGGCGCACTTGATGGTCAGCCTTTTTCAACTCGTGCATGCGCGTGTGCGTGCATGTGTGCCTACTCACGGTCATACTTTGCTGAAGCGTCACCGCCCCCCCTCCCCGACTTCTGACGACTCATGGCCGCCACTGCGCTGCGAACCCCCCCCCTCTCTTTTCCCCCCGCTCGTCTTCCTGTACATCACTTCGTTGCCTTTTCACTCCCCATCAATCGTTGCGCCCATTCCCATGCACGCGGGCGACGTTTGGCTATCGTCACGGCCGCCACGACTGCTTGGCAAACGTAAAAAGGAAGTCTGTGTCTCCAGCTGCCTTCAACGCTCTCTCCCTCTCCCAAAATATAGATCCCAGCAGCACGCGCTTCAAGAAACTGAATTGCATCAGTGCACCGCGAGTCGGTCAGGGTCATAAAGAGAAGCGCGCATCTAAGCGCAGAGAGCTCCATCGTCATACACGCATACATCTACACACGCGCATACGCTTGGGCATACAGATACGCTCACACACTTACACAAAGAGGTACTCATAGAACATACGGCTCAGTGAGACACAGGGTACAGCTCTACAGGTGTCCCTTACCCCTTCTCAGACGTCGCTGACCACTGCCCCACTGGCCCATCTCTCTTCTTTTTTTTCTCCCACTCTCTCACGTGCGCTCGCAACCTATTTCACTTTGCTCGATTTCTTAACGCTTAGCATCCTGCGCTCTCTTCCTCGTCCTTCTCCTTCCTCCCTCACACCCGGCCCCCTCTTACCCTGCGAAGGAGTTGCACCACCAGAGCATAACAGTGAGCCGACCTACACACACATACGTGCTTGAACTACAGACAGACGCACACCTCTTCTTCCCTCCGTCTCCAGGTGTATCCGGCTACCCGTGGCGGCTGCGAAAGTCGCTAGCTTCCTCTCCCTCGCCTTTGTTCGCACCTGCGTCGCCACACAATCCACGAGCGGACACTCACACACGATGTTCGCGTCGACCTCCGGCAGCAACTTCGGTGGTGCCGTCGCGTCCTCGAACAGCAGCAGTGGCCAGCAGCCGCAGCGTCGCATGCATCCGATTCGCCCACTCACCATCAAGCAGATGCTTGAAGCTCAGAGCGTCGGTGGCGGTGTGATGGTGGTGGACGGCCGAGAGGTAACGCAAGCAACCGTAGTAGGCCGTGTGGTGGGCTACGAGAACGCAAACATGGCCGCTGGTGGTGCTGCCATCACGGCTAAGCACTTTGGATATCGAATCACTGACAACACGGGCATGATTGTCGTGCGCCAGTGGATTGATGCGGACAGGATGCAGGAGCCCATTCCCCTCAACACGCATGTCCGAGCCTCTGGCACAGTGAACGTTTGGCAGCAGACCCCTATCGTCACAGGCACCGTGGTGAGCATGGCGGACAGCAACGAAATGAACTACCACATGCTGGACGCCATTCTGACACATTTCCGCCTGACACAGGGCAACAAGCGTCCCTCGCACAGCGGCGCATCGATGCAGAACACTGCCTCAGCGGTTGGTGCTCAGAATATGCTGCCTGGCGGGGACAACCAAGTCCTGCTAACCGATCTCCTCGTTTCTTTTATAAAACAGCACGGCAACATGGGCGCAGGCATGTCGATGGATGAGCTGACCGTGGCAGCACAGCGCTACAGCTTCACCCATGGCGACGTGCGCACAGCGATGCGGACGCTGGCCGCAGAGGGCAAAGTCTACCAGACCCATGACAACCGCTTCAACATCTAAGCAAAGGCCGGCGCTACTGAGTACCAACACCAGTACGAGTCGCATGTGCTCTACCCTCTTGTCGGTGTTTTTTCCCACCTCTCTCCACTCGCCAGATGTGACGGTGCGGAACATTCCGGTAACGGAGGCCGGTGTGGGGGTGGTGGTGGTGGGCTCAGTGCCCCACTCTGTCGCTCGCTCTCTCTCTTTGCAGGGAAGCCAAAGAAGCCCCTCCCACTCCATCCCACATTGCTCGCCAAGTGCCAAGACACCTTCATCGATGGCACTGGCACAGGCACCGGCCTTCTGCCTGTGTGTCGGGGGGAAGGGAGGAGGAAGGGGGGATGTATCGGTGCTGATGCCGGCTGTCAGGTCGTGAATGGCGCCGCGTCGGAGCTGCCTGCGGCGGTGTGCCCCTTCGGACCATCCATACAGAGGGCGAAGGACCAGCATGGCTCGAGCGCATCTCAAGCGGCACTCGTCTGCTCACTGGTGTGGGGAGTCGGGGGCAGCGTCCGTGACCAGATGACTGAGTGGTGGTCACTGTAACGCGCGTCTACACGACTACTTGGTACCACAAGATTCGGGAGTCTTTGTGTAAGGCAGGTCTATGTAGAGAGGGGGGAGGGAGGCGTCGGAGTGGAGTGGGTACATCGCATATCGCACGGCAGTGAAATGGACATGTGGAACGAAAAGGCCATGAGAAACACCCCTACCCGCCGACTCCGCATGTTCTCTTCCGCGCACCCTTCCTTTATTGGCGAACCGCGTGAAGGTCTTTGCCATTCCGATTTCTTTTTTCGTCTGTCGCCCATTGGTGTGTGTCGTGTGTGTGTGTGTGCCGAGTGCGCAGCATCATCAGCTCGTTTTTTTCTCTATTTCGTTGGTTAACTAGTCTTTGAAGCGCTATCGCTTGCCGCGTGCACACAAAGCCGTGGGTGAACGGCGTAGGAAAGCGTACGACGCGAATGAGGAGGAGAGCGATGGGGGCGCGTGGATAACTTCATCCAGCCCTGCCCTCCTTGGCGGGAGCGTTGCCTCTCTTTCCACCTCGGCAGCCGGTTAGGATGCTGACGCATGCACGTGTTTCAATGCTGTGCCTTTGCTCGCCCCCCTCCTCCCCTCTGTTGCTGCCTTGCTTGCTCGCTCTTGCTGTTGTGTGCTGCTCCGTTGCAGCGCGCGTTGCCGTCTTCGCTGCACCTTAGGAATGTGGGGGAGATCGGACGAACCGGAGAAGAAGAATTCGCCCATGATGGGTGAGCGCCCGCCGGCAAGGTGCCATCGTCTCGCCCTATCCCTACAAGGGCACCGCCTATCTGCTCCACCAGAGACAGAGGCGACGGCCATCAGCCAGCGCCGCGGTACTTTCCTCCCTCTCTGCTTCGGAGCTGCGCATACCGGCGTGTGCACCGATAGCCAATCATCTGCGCCTCAGAGAGGGTCGGGGGGATCGAGAAAGACTCACAGGTGGGAAAGCACCAAAGGGCTCAACTCCGCACGCGTCAGCCGTGACGAGCACTCTCCTCCCCAAACGTCTTTGCATCGATGCACACACGCGGAGGACGGCGTTGAGGTGTGGATCTCCTCGCTCGCTCACTCTTCCTCTTGTGTCTTTTCCTACAACTTACTCCCCGTCTTTCACATACCGAACCTCACCCGAAAACCGGCTGAAACACAGCCATCCGGTCGTCCTCCCTGACCTTCGACAGACGTGCTCGTCACGCCAGTGCGCACACAAAGCAGCAGCAGTCCCCCCTCCCCCTCTCTCTCTCACGCCCAAGTGACAGCTTCAAACATGCGCCGCCTGTCTAGCCAGCTCATGTGCACCGCAGTGGCGGCCCGCTTCGCGTCCGCCGGTGGCGCGAAGAAGTACGACCTGTTCGGCTACGAGGTGGACACGAACACGGCGCCGTGGATCGAGAAGGTGAAGAAGTGTCGGTACTACGACGAGGCCGGCGAGGTGCTCGTGAGCATGAACGTGAAGAACTGCCCGCCGGACCTGGAGACGTACAACGCGACGCTGCAGAAGATCTTCGAGGCACCAAGCAAGCAGGATAAGCCTCTGGAGAACGAGAGCAAATTCTGCGCGATGATGGACCTGATGGAGGAGATGCAGCACCGTAACAAGGTAAAGCCGAACGAGGAGTCGTGGACGTGGGTGATGAAGGAGTGCGTGCAGAGCGGGCAGTTCCGCCTCGGCTACTGCGTCGCGAAGCTGATGGAGGCGGAGTTCAAGCGCGCGCCGGCGGACCTTGTGAAGAAGAACGAGGAGAACGCTGCGAGGGCGAAGGCAGACGGCAAGGAGCACCCCAGCACGCTGGCTCAGCAGCAGAGCCTGTTCGAAATCAAGATCCAGTAGAGAAAGGTTTCGAGGCATGGGGGCGGGGGCAGACGGTGACGAGCTGATGGACATCGGATTAAGGGTCAGGGACGGTCAGATTTGCAAGCGAGTGCGGTACTCTGCTCTTGTAGGCTCACCCTCATGGCCAATGTCGCTCTTCTCTCCCTTTCCCCTTCCCTACACTCTTTCTAAATGGCTGCGCTCGCCATGCGGGGAGTCCGATGCGTGATAACAGCCCCTCCCCCCGCCTGCCGTTATTTGTCCCCTCAGTTTGCCCTTCCCTTTACGCCTTTGGTGCCCTCAACGTTGTGACGGTGCTTTTGGCTCGTTCGTGGTGTGTGTGTGTGTGTGTGAGGGAGGGCCACGGGATCGACGGGGTGGGAGAGAAGAGTGGAGGAAAGGAGGGCCACGCTGCGCAGATCGCGCAGTGCATGCGTGAGACGAAGCCCGTCCGAGGGGCAGCCTTTGATTCGTGCACGAGCACATGTGTACCCAATGCCACCGCCGCCCGTTTGCTTCTCTTCCTCTGCGAAGGACGTGCGTGCAGTACGGGGTGCGTGATCTTTGTTTCTATGTGTAGAAAGGCACGTGTGATCTAACGTTGATGACAGTGTAGGGACTCACAGAGGCTGAAGGAAAAGGGGAGGGCATGGCAGAGGATGGAGGCTCAGATGATAAGGGCGATAGTGGATGGACGGGGTGGGGACACTGGTAAGGCCTTCTCTCTCTCTGTCAATTTCTGAGGAAGGGGGAGCTTCGTGAGAAACTGCCCCTGCGGTCTCGGGTCACGTTGCTCTGCTTCTGTGACTTCCCCTTCTGTTTGCCGATGCTCCTGCTCATCTTCCGTTCCACCCCTCCTCACTCCTCGGCAGGCACTCCTTCAGCTTTCACTTCTGTATGGCAGGGCGCATACAAACACGGACACACAGACGCACTACACTCGCGCAAGTGCTTGAGCCTGCGTGCAGACCTGTGCCTCTGTGCCTGCCTGTCCGTGTGAGATTGTGTGCCATCACGTTGTCACCGATACTTTTTATTTCTTCTTTAGGCATAATGTATTCTGGGGCTCGTCGCAAGCTAACGGTAACGAGAGGATGTGAGACACTCGGACGGAGTGAAGGAAACGCACACGCCATGCAAAAAGGAGGGGAAGGGGGGAGGCAAGCAGATGAAAGGCGTCCTAACCGTTGCGCTCTCTCCCTTCGCTTTCCCAGAGCCCCCCTCTCTCTCTATATATGGGGGGGGGGCAGATTCCCAGTGATAAAGAGGGGTGAACAACACGCCCTCACCACTCTTTTTCCCCTCTTCCTCCTCTCTCACGCCCCATCACCGCTGCGTTGAGAGCAGCAGTATCGACGAGAGGCAAGCGATACTTACTTCATGCGCCGTTTTGTGCTCTCTCATAGCTTCTCTCGCCCCCCCACCCGCTACTCGCCGCACCCCCCCCTATTCACACATGCACACCACAAAAGGACCTCCTCAACGACTCAATCGTCAACAATAAGCCGAGCTTTCGACAGACGTGCTCGTCACGCCAGTGCGCACACAAAGCAGCAGCAGTCCCCCCTCCCCCTCTCTCTCTCACGCCCAAGTGACAGCTTCAAACATGCGCCGCCTGTCTAGCCAGCTCATGTGCACCGCAGTGGCGGCCCGCTTCGCGTCCGCCGGTGGCGCGAAGAAGTACGACCTGTTCGGCTACGAGGTGGACACGAACACGGCGCCGTGGATCGAGAAGGTGAAGAAGTGTCGGTACTACGACGAGGCCGGCGAGGTGCTCGTGAGCATGAACGTGAAGAACTGCCCGCCGGACCTGGAGACGTACAACGCGACGCTGCAGAAGATCTTCGAGGCACCAAGCAAGCAGGATAAGCCTCTGGAGAACGAGAGCAAATTCTGCGCGATGATGGACCTGATGGAGGAGATGCAGCACCGTAACAAGGTAAAGCCGAACGAGGAGTCGTGGACGTGGGTGATGAAGGAGTGCGTGCAGAGCGGGCAGTTCCGCCTCGGCTACTGCGTCGCGAAGCTGATGGAGGCGGAGTTCAAGCGCGCGCCGGCGGACCTTGTGAAGAAGAACGAGGAGAACGCTGCGAGGGCGAAGGCAGACGGCAAGGAGCACCCCAGCACGCTGGCTCAGCAGCAGAGCCTGTTCGAAATCAAGATCCAGTAGAGAAAGGTTTCGAGGCATGGGGGCGGGGGCAGACGGTAGCGCCCATACCTCTTCTCTTTTTTTCGTTTGGAGGCGCAGCTTGTGATCGATGATGTGCAGATGATGCGCCACATGTGCGCGTGCTCTGGATGCATGTAGATCGCCTCGTGTAGGAGGGCGAAGGAGAAGAGGCACGGTAGTAGTGAGTGCTTGTTCGCCGTGCACAGGAAGAGGTCTACGTGTGTGCGCCTTCGCGCACCGCACTGCATGCCCTTAACGGCGATCTTTCATGAAGAGAAGATGGATGTGCTTGTCGGTGCAAGCAAGTGGGAGTGAATGCGTGTGCGCTTGGTTGTTTGGTTACTGAAATGGCCGCCCCCTTCCTCTCCTACTCACCACCGGCGGTCGGCAGAGCACCGATAGTGTTGTCGGGAGGAGAGGGAGGGGCAAAGAGCGTCGCGGCCGGACTTCCGTTGTTACGATCTCCGCTGCCGCGGCTCTCCCCCTCACCCTCATCCCCTCTTCTTTTCTTCCCGTCGCTTAGAAGGTATCGGTCGGATTCTGCTTGTGTTTGGTGACGCGTACGCGGCCCCCTCCTCCTCTCACGCCACGCCCCCCCCCTACTCCTCCAGGCGTACCTCAGCCACGCTCTGGTCACCCCTTCTCTTCCACTTCTCCCGGCACGCGGCCGCACACACCCGATGGAGACGAATGAAGTGGGGAGGGGTAAAAGGTGGCCGGCCGCAGGAGGAGTTGTTTGTTAGTATGTCGCTGCCCCTCCCTTCCTGTGACTGCTCCTCCCCCTTCCCCTGCCCTTGCGTCGGGGCGCTGCCGGAGATGCATCACATAATGTAGGCGAAAGATGCGCACACACCGCCACAGACACAGCCCAGAAGAACATCCGAGCTCTTGCTTTCGGTTGCCCCTCGATATGCTCTCCTGTGTGCACGTGCGAGAGTGAGTCTGCGCTCCTCATGACTGACAACGGCATTCCGTGTGCTCACTTTGAGGGTGCAGAACGCGGCAGGAAATGCACATGCGACGATGATGCGACGCAATGTGTGTGCCCGACACACCGCGTCGGCTCTCTCTCTCGAGGAGGGCTTCGATCGTTGCTTGAATATATCCGCCGCTGTGCCTCTGTCTGGCCGCCCTGTGTGTAGGTGTGTGTATGTACGCACGCTTAGCAGTAGCAGTGAAATAGGACATACCTAAAAGAACGGAGGCCGCCATGCTCGAAGGCTCTGCCGACTGCCGTCATGATGGCCGACTGCAGGGCGTGTGGGGTTGGAGAGGAGGTGGTGATTGTGGGACGGGCGGTATGCGTCACCTTCCTCTTTCGCTTCCTCTCCCCCTTCAATCCTCGCTCGCGCCATCCACGATGCACGCGCATGCACATACTGAGAAAGCGGGCTGTATCACGCTGATGCGAAGCCTCTGAATGCGTGCGTGCGAGGTGTGCGGCCTTGTCAGCGCATCGGTCTACGGAGCCCGGGTGGTTCTGTGCATGCGCGCCGCTTGACTCACTGCTGCCAGCACGTCCTCGAACCTTCTTTACCTCTTCTCCCCAGAGCGCACACACGCAGCTCTGTGAGCTCCACCTGCATTTTTTTTCGTCTCCACTCGAGGGGGTGCTGTGCGGCAGTGCGAGAGAGTGGAGTGAAGGGGCACCTACCGTACTCAGTGACTGCACACATCCACAGCAGGGCTGGGACGCGGCCATATTTTTGCACTCCGCGCATTACACCCCCTTCCCCCCCCCCCCCACACACACACACAGGGCACGTACGCTGAGCAGCATCTGCAAAGACTGACTTGGGCACGTCAACTGTGCTTCTCAAGCGGAGGCGGGGGGGTGCTGGACAGCCTCGTCGCTGCTTTTGTGACGTCTTTTCCGGAGCCGCTGCAGTCCGCTACAGAGGGGTGCACACGTGTCAGAGGAGAAAGGACAAACGAAGGCGTCGAGGCACGATGCCGCCTCGAGTAGCAACGCGCACAGTGCGGCTCCACCAGTCGCCGCGCGCAGCGGCACACACGGAGCGCTTGAAGCTACTGACATACCCCATGGCACTCGCCCAACGTGGCGCTACAGCACCGCTTATCCACAGCCCAACAATGGGTGCGGACCACGGCAACAGCGCGGGGGCGCGGCTCGCTGACTCACTGAGCTGCTTCAGCAGGGGCGGCGGTGGCAGCGGAGCACGACTACCCCCCACCGCGAAAGCGCACGGCGAGGTTATGGAAGGTCCATTCAGTGTAGCAGCAGCCGGCAAAGGCGGCAGCGACGCGACCGGCGCGCAGTCGCTCCCAGCTCCGCGTCGGTGGGTGCGAGACGCTGATGAGCTGTGCGTCGCATCCATTCACCGCAGCAACAACGTAAATCGCATCAACTCGTATGTCGCGACTTACAAGTTCGATGACCCGCAGTGGCGTCCGTTGCTGCTGCCGGAGGTGCACGTGCTTCCCAAGGCGCGCACCGTCAATACCGAAGCGCTGAAGACCAAAGACGCACAAGAGCAGCAGAGCTCGGCGAAACGGTCCTATCCTCTCTCTTCCTCGCAGGCATCGAATACCATGGATGGCTACGACGTCTTCATCGACTACAACAAGCTCACAATGCTGGAGCTCATGTCGCGGCACGCTAACTACGCACTGCGGCACCTCGTACAGAAGGGTCACGCTATGTATCTCGTGACCTTCGCTCAGCACTCGGTACTTCAGATGCGCGGCTTGGTGGAAGCGTCCTACGTGAGGTGCGCATACGGCATTCGTGGCGAGCGGCTACGCACGCATATTATCCACACCGGACCTGTCGACGTCCGCGAGGTGCTGGAGATACACCCCGAGACCCTGCGTGTTTCCTTCAACTTCTGCAAGCCGCATGTGCGCCGCGGCGTAGTGGCCGTATCCACTGTGGAAGGCTACGGAACCTGGTTCCAGCGCAAGCCGATGCTGTGGCAGCGCACGCGCCGCATCGGCGCGCTGCAGAGCCAGATGGGCTCCTACGACTATCAGCTTTGCGACTGCGCCGAAGTGGGGCGGATTCGCCCGTACGAGGTCTCACTGCTCGCGCCGCACGTGCGCCTCATCGGCAGCGAGGGCGGGGCCGACGCGGTCGCCCTTGTCGCCTCATCTCAGGTTGCCCAGAACCAGCGGCTTTACATGGGGCAGTTCGAGGCACCAGTGCTCACCGCCGTGGACGCTGTGCATCAGCTCATCCATCGTATCGCAGTGCATCATCAACTGCTGCGGCCTGCAGTGGTCGAGGAAGCCGGTGGCAGCTCGGCGGCACCGGCGGCTGCGGCATTGGGAGACTCGCAGCTGGAGGAGCTGCGCCGCCTGGCCGGGATGGAGCGCCTCCTTCCTGTCAGCTGGGTGACCCGCACCCCCCCACCCTACGT
The DNA here is from genome assembly GCF_017916325.1 of Leishmania martiniquensis. Lineage (NCBI taxonomy): Eukaryota > Euglenozoa > Kinetoplastea > Trypanosomatida > Trypanosomatidae > Leishmania > Leishmania martiniquensis. The sequence goes on from NC_090150.1 coordinate 118,781, forward strand.
GCCACTTGAGGCGGATCTCCCCTTCCGCATTCAACTCTCCCGCCCCGCTGTGATTCGCACCGATGCGGGCCACGCGCGGCCATCCCGCGGCAGCGAAGACGATAAGGCGGCCGTCACCTTTCCCACCGGTGGCTCCGTCGGCTCGCCGTTCGTGAGGGGGGTACCCCTCAGCCTCTTCGAGTACAACATCCATCAGGGCGTGGACCATTACGTCTTCGACGACGCCCCGAGTGCACGGCCGCTCAAGTGGTGGAATCAGAAGTCAAACATGCCGTACAGCGGCTACGTGTATGGCGTGCGCAGCGGCCTGCTCAACTACGTGGAGCCGGCTGAGGTGCTGCCGAATCCGCTGGCGCCCCCAACCAGGGAAGCCGTGCCGGCGCCACCTGGCACGTCGGCGCGCCGGCGTAGAAGGCGGGCGGCGCGCGGGCAGCGGCACGCCTCTTCATGTGGCGGTACGGTGGGGGCTGGAGGTGAAGGCCCACCCGCCCAAAGTGGCGAGGGAGCAGATGCGGTGCAGCCCGGAGCGCCGCGCGCTTCTTGCGCAGCGCACACAGTCGACCCCGAAGGCGATATGAAGTTGAACCTGGGGGCGGAAGTGCTAGCTGCTGGTGCGGAGGGCCTTAACGGATACGAAGACAGCCATGTGCAAGAGGCAGCCCTGACTTGGGCTGAAGATGGCATGAATGCTTCTGTGGCTGATCGGCCACCGTTGCACACGCTGGTACCGCCCACCTCGGCTGCTCAGCGGCGTCTGCGGCGGTATGCGAGGGCGCGGTCGACGTCGCCGCAAGCTTTTGGCACCGAGCCCTCCTCATGTGGAACGTTAGACAGTCGAGCAGATGCACTGTTGCAGCGGCAGAGGTGGCTGCGGCGAATGCGGCGTCGGCAAGAGGGGAAGGGGGCGCTGCCGTTGCCACCCGAGGGCAGCGCGCGCCCCCTTGGCACGACCTCCGAGAAGATGCCGTAGGGCCCATGTGTGCACGGCCTCAGAGTTTTGCGTTCGTCCGACTTGTGTTTCCTGTCTCTCCGCGACACCCCTTTTAACGTTTGAGCTTCGCTCAAAGGGCGCGGCTGCCCGCGTGCTTGTCTTTAAGTCCTTGGCCCACAGATACTGTGAACCCTCTGATGAATTACCGCCCCTCTCACGCCTTTCCCAGACGGTACGCACGGATGGGGTGCTATCCGCGTCTGCGCATGGCTCAACGCTTGATTCGATGCGAGGAGGTTAGTTCGCGGGAAATGGACGGCTGATGGCGAGGACCAGGAGAGAGTTAGAGGGGCCAGGGCTGTTGCGTACGTCGAGGGACTCCCTCCCCCTCCTCCCCACCCCTTCACAGGCACGGGCATTCGTCTCCCTCTCTGTACTCCACACTTTCTGTGCTCTGTCGTCTTCCCCTTCTCCCCCACCTGCTGCACCCCATTTTTGCTTTTCCAATGACGTGTGCACGCGCACAGAAACTCGTTTCATCTCCTCACAGCTTTCGCGGGCTCGCTTAGAGATCTTTCCTCCTCGCTTTCGTCCCGACCACACGCACGCACCCTCACTCAATCCCCGTCATGATGTCCTACTGCAAGATCGAGGCCCCGTACCCGAGCGTGGAGCCGGGCGAGAAGCGCATCATCTTTGCCCTTGACCCCAAGGGCGATGACGCAGAGCGAGATTACTATATGCTGCAGCTCATCCCCGGCCGTATGCTCGAGTTGTCGGCCAACGACGGCGCGGGTGATGCGGCACTTGACGGCACTATTGAGCGGCTCACTGTGGAGGGCTGGGATGCCCCGTTCTTTCGCGTGAAACTGGCTAAGGAGGCCACCTCCGAGTCCATGCCCATCCACGATGGCAACCACAGCGAGACGGTCCGAAAGTTTGTCGGGATGTCTGGCACTCCTTTGTTCCCGTATGCGAGCTGCTACCCGGTAGTTGTGTATCTCCCGGACGATGCGGAACTGCACTACAGTATTTGGGGCGGTGCTGAGCAGATGCAGGCGGCCACAGAGTAGCACATGGGCTCTTGATGTATGTCTGTCTCCCCTCCTCAGCAGATGTCCGCTGGGCTTCATCCTCGTCCCACCTTGCCAGGTGTTCTCCTCTCTGTTTCGGTGTGTATTTAGCGCGTTCCAATGTATGTCCTTGTGTGCCACTAGGCAGGGCACCTCTCGCCTCCCCCCTCGCTTTGCCTCTCCTTCCTACAAAGCTCAGCAGCCCTTTCCTCCTCCTCCCTCCCTCCCCCCTCCCCACCCCCCATCCTCCGCGGACGCACACACTGCGCCTCAAGCTGTGGCGCACGCCACTTCCTCCCCCTCTGTCCCGTTCTCGTTTTGTTTCTATGCATATAAATTTATCTATCTATATAGATATCTCCTCTCGTGGCCGTTTTATGTGCGCGTGATCTCGCGTGGCGTGCCGATCTCTGCACCCCCCCCCGCAAGGGCCCTCACTGCCCAGTGGGCCCTCACACTACCTCCCCCCCCCCCTCCCGGCGTCTTTGCCGATGTGCGCTCCCCTTTTCCGTTCCTCTCCCTTTTTCCTATGCGTCGATGACTCGGGTATCTTTTGGATTTCTTCGTAGAGCTCCGCGCGTCGGCGCCTGCTGGGGACGGTGGTGCTCCTCCCCTCCTCGCTGCACCGCCTTCGAATCCTCGCTCGTTCGCTCCCCTCCATCGGCGTGAGTGTAAAGCTGACGTGGATGGACGACTGTGAAGACACACGCGCGTCAAGGCGTCAGTGGATACGGATGGGGAGGGGAGGGCACGCACTCACACGCATACGCGCCGTCATCTCTCTCTATACGTCCGTTCATGCGTTTGGGCCTCGCCCCCCTCCCCCCTCCTCCTTGCCCATGTAAAGAGCAGAGAGGGAAAAAATCTGAGCAACCACCGGAAACAACGACATCACGAGAGAGGGTAGCACACGAGGATGCGAGGAACAGAGATGGGCAACCCTCCCCCCCAACAAGAGGAGTCCGCGCGGGCACGACCAGAGGCATATACCTGCACACCTGCATGCCCGTTCCCACGGCGCGGCTCCCGTCTCTCCCACTTCTCTTTGAGAGTAACGCCTCGGCTCACCCGTTTACTGCCAACAAGCCGAAGCTCATGACGTGCGGGTGAGTGGGTGGGGGAAGAAGGGGTGGCATGGCCTTTCGGCAGAGTGGAACGGGGTACGGCTACGGCCCAGAGGGAGAGGAGGAACTTACCTGCTGAGCATCTCAGTGGCATCGGTATGATCTCGTAGCAGCTATTGCCAGGAAGCCGCACTGTGATGCGCAGCACTGCCTGCTTGAGGCCCCCTCGCGAAGCATCTCTCTCTCTCTTGGACTTGATAGTCGGGTGACCGCCACTCTTCCTTGGGATACGTGGGCTCCCCCCTACACACACAAGCATACAAGGAAAGGTGCGGCAGAGGTGTTAGTCCGGTGCAGAGTTTCTGCGGAGAGGGCACGCCTATGATCCTCGTACCAGCCATGCCCCTACATGCACACATGTGGCTTTGCTTGCCGCCTGTACGCACGCACCTCTGACTCCGCTTTCCTCCCCTCGTATAGCCTCTCTCAAGTCTCTCGGTGTGCCACACACACACACACAGATTTGCACAGGCACAGTCGTCGAGAAGGTGCGAACTGGACTGCAATTTTCACTACTCATTTCCGTTCGCCGCTTCCACTCTGCTGCGTGGGGGGTGAGAGCGAAGAGGCTCGGGCCATATTCATCGCGTCCCCCGTCTTCGCATCCACGCGTCTCATGAGCACGCACCATGGCAGAAGGGAAGAAGCCCATCGCCCCATGCAGTCCTCGCTGCGCTCGCTCGATGCACACTTGCGGGTATTGCGAGCAGAAGCGAAGACGGGGCTGAGCTTGCAGGATGTACGTCGAACACTCATCAAGGAGAAGCTGCGGCAGCCTGCGCCTTCCGCATCCGTGACAGTGCCAGCTGGGGCGGGATGCAGCGTGGCTGAAATGCCGTCCGCGTGGCTAGAAGGCGACCTCCACCTCGACCTGGCTGTCAATGACAAGGGAGCGGGGGTGGCGTCTTCTGCGGGGGCGCGCGTTGAAGGTGCAACACCCTTCACCACGTCAGCCTGCTCTGCATCTTCGCCACGATTGTCCAGCGCTGCTCTCCGAACGTACGAGGCGCTGCGTGCCGCCGCCGAAGAGGTGGACTACGATGTGTCGTACGAAGAGGCCCTGCGACATGTAGAGGAGCGTGATAGTGAGACAGGACTGGCGACCGCCTGGCGAACGCGGCGCTGCCCATCGGTGCCGCTGCTTTTCAGCTTGACGGCGCTGACAGACTCAGTGGAGGAAAGAGATGAAGGCGGGAGATGCCTGACTCTGAAAGGCGGTGCCACAGCAGCTGGCGATCTCCATCCGGCTGTATCGAATGAGCTGTACACGGCGCCGCCCTCTCGGCCGTCTGTGATCGACCGCGGTGTCACTTGCCGCCTTGCGGCGGCGCTCTCGGACTCTCGGCCCGCTTCGCAGGCGTCTGTCGTGTCCGCCACGGCGCCGTCGTCCATTACGGCCACGAACAGAGGGAAAGGGCAAGTGCCACGCGCCCAGGTTGGTAGTGGTGGCGCGCTCTCTTCGCTATCAGCGGTGGGAACGGCAGTGGCATGCAGCTCCGTTGCAAGGTACACGATGACGCTCCGCCGGCTGGTACAGGAGCAGCGACGACACATGGGCGACGTGGGAGGCGGCACACCGCCATCGGGCTGGACTTCAGCGGCATGGCTTGGTAGAGAGGACACCGATCGCTGCGACGGCACTGGCGCGCTTGAGTGGCGGACTCGCTTGACGGCGGCTGTGACGTTGGCCGTCTGCCCATCATGCCACGCCTGGTATGAGCGCACGCCGCAACCATCACGGCGGCGGTGGTCATCGGAAGAGGCGCTACAGTCGGCAGCAGGTGATGCAGAGGATTCAAGGTGCTGCTGCCCTCGCTGTGGCCATGGCGTCGACGCAGACACGCCAGTGGCTGCTGCTGCGAGGGCAGGACCGCGATGGGCTTGGGCGCCGCCTGCCACTAAAGCCGACTATGGGGAAACTGCGCAGGGCTGCGATGAGACCTCTGCCACTGCTATGAACTCTGCTATCGTTCCTTGTCCGCAGAATGCCTCCTCCCCCGCCCCAGCGGCGAGTCACCGTTGGTGTAACGCTGCCATTGTTGAGGCGCGCAGTACCGACAGCGTCGGCTTCGAAGGCGGCAGAGAGGAGTCCTTCGCTGCGTTGGTGGCGCGCATTCGAGCCTCAAGACGGAGGGCGCAAGAGGTTCAGGAGGGGAGTGAGATGACGACTACTCGCGCTGCGGAGACACAAATGTGTCAGCCGCCGTTGAGAAATACCTCTATAGTGCATCCTCCCCCATTCACCCAGTTGACGCCAGCTACAGCGTGTGCGGGTGTCGGCATCTCCCATGCATGCGCGGACGCCGGTATGCCGGGCACAGGCGCGTTCTCTCCAGCAGGCACATCCTCTGGGCCTCCTCCCTCGAGCGAGCCGGCCGCGCCCACCCAAGAGAACCGGTTGGCTCAGAGCCTCCGGGCTGCCCTAAACCGCCTCTACTTGTATGACCTCTGGGCGAGTGCAATGGGGGAGCCCGGGTGAGTAGCCGGGCTGGGAGAGGGCCGAGAGGGGGAGTAGGCGGCCTGCGCGGATGGCGCTTGTCCTCGCTGCCGACCCACTGGGGTAGAAGAGCGAGGGCGAGCGTGGGAAGAGGAGGCGTGCAGTCCGCCAGATGCCCACCGAGCCAGCGCCGAGCTTCTCTTTCTTCAACCACCGCCGCCGCTGCTGCTGTCGATGGGCAGGGGCCGATGCTGGAAACTTCAGGCACTTCTGTGTGCAATGTGGGGTGACTTCTTCCCATCCGAACGACTTTTCGCCGCAGTTACCGACAGTCCCCTGCACTTCAATGTCGGAGCTGAAGATTGGGTCATGCGGACCAACGCAGCCTCTCAAGCCAGCCGTTCGCGGAGAGGAGGAGCCCGCTTGCAGGTGGACGGCGATTGTACGTAAATGCCTCACGAATGTGCAGGGCGTGCACAAGAAGCTGATGTGACCACAAAGCGCGCGGTACTCTGCGTGCAGCAAGACAGCAACCAAAGAAAGGATGCCCATGGTCAGGGTCATGGCAGACGCCCTTCTCCTCATTAGCTACTTGCCAGCAGGTGCCGCTGGTGTCTCGGTGCGTAGACACGGAAGAGGTCTCAGATTAGATGAGAGTGCATCATGCGAGGATACGTTCCTCTCTCGCTCTCCATATCTCGTCGACGCTGCCTCGCGCAAGTTACTCTCCGACGAGCAAAGCGGGGAACTGGGCGGCAGAGCCGTCAGGCTGCAGGGGGTCCCATCCTCCTCCCTCTTTCTTCTCCCTCTCGATGGATCCCTCACCGGCACCGAGCGCTCCCCGAACGATCGACTGCCTCGTTGCCCACTCCTTCTACCCCCTTCTCCCTTCATACCGTTGCTGCGTCGAATGGCGCTCCTCTGCACGGCACACTCACGCCATTGCACATTTTTTTTCATGACGGCGGGCGCTGATGGTGGCCAGCACGAATCACTGCACCTTCAGCTAATTGCCCCGCACCACCCTCTCACCGGGTGCGCATTCCTTCCGTAGGCTTCCCTTCCCCTCCTCCAATTTTCCCCTTCACAGAGGGCATTGACAAACGCAGGCGACGGAGTACGTGTTGCGCGTGCGCAGGACGAGACATACACACGACTGCGTGCCTCCACTTTCTTTGCTATACGTCATCGCCCCAACCACTATCCACGTCGTCGCACTGCATACCGTCGCACATGTACACGCGCAGGCGCACGTGGCGGTTTAGCTCACAGTATACATTTTTCTTGAGGCTCGTATACGAACACTGCTGCCTTTCCCACATCTGCACACGCATATCGGTACACGCGTATCATTGCCTCTTCGCAGAGCCCCTCTCTCCCCTCTTCCCCTCCCCTTCCTCCTCCTCTTCAAAATGGTCAGCGGTACTTTTGAGCACGTCTTTCAGCAGGTGCTGTGGCTGATAGGCAGCGCTGCGCAGCTGATCGCGGCGATGGGTATTGGAATCAAGTGGATCGTCATGACAGGGCGCTGCGTGACGTTCGCCGTGATGGACTTGATTTACTTTACACCACACATCTTCTGGTACTTGATGTCGCCCAACATTATTCGTCGCGTGTCCTATCGATCCTCCCGCACGACAAAGCTGCGCAACTTGGAGGCGCTGCTGTCGAAGCAAGTTATACAGGACCCGCTCGCATGTACAGTACACTCCGGCAACTTCCCTTGGGGCTCCATGAGCCACTCTGAGCCACCCTTGCAAACAGGCGGCGCCGTCAGCAGTCGACGCCGTTCCTCATCGCCGCATCTACCCAGTGACGCGGAGGAGGTGAACCGCAAGACGGTGGAGCGATTAGCGTCCGCGATCAACCCGGCCGACGGCACCTTCGCCAACGGGCTTCCGGTAACCATCGCCGATAATGAAAGCTCTCCAAGTGCGTCTCGATTCAATGCGGCTTTGAACTTCAGCAGCTCCTTTGACGACACGCTCACCGCCTTGCAGCGGATGTACCGTCATCGCAATCAGCAACAGCACCAGCGGGGAAGTTTTCTCTCGTTGGCGTCATGCGTAGATCCGCCTCCGCCGCGGGAGTCGGTGCCGCCCTCTGTGTCGAACGAGAGCTTCACAGACTCCGACGACGCCGACGATGTGGAGGACCGAATGAATCTGCACAACCGCGCTACGCTCGACATCTACCTCCCAGTCCCACTCGACTCGCTCTTCCGCTTTATGGATCAGGAGCGCAAGTCCAACCACGCGACACACCTGCAGGCCTGCGGTGAGCGCCGCCTCAGCCGCAAAAGCGGTGACGCCGCGGGGGTGCTTCCGCGGGATCGGTCTCCCACGCGCAGCTGCAGGCTGACACGCAAGCGCTTTCCCATACTGATCTCCGTTACCGGTGGTGCGTGGATTGTGGGCTGTTATTTGTGGAACGTTTTGATCGCTCGCCTCTTCGCTGCACGCGGCTACGTCGTTTTTTGCCCAGACTACCGCAACTTCCCGCAGACGACGATGGAGGGCATGACGCTCGACATCTCGGACGCTATCGCATGGGTGCTGAACAACGCGGAGCGCTACAACGGCGACCTGAAAAACGTGACGCTGATCGGGCAGTCTGCTGGCGCCCACCTGACGATGATGTCGCTGCTGTCGCAGGCGCAGCTCTCCGCGTACCGAAGCAACGCGGATAAGGGCATGTACAAGTCAGTCCCGCCGCCGTCAGACGTCGCCTACAACGTTCCTCGCTACAACCCGCGTGAGTCGATCCACCGCTACGTCGCCCTGAGCGGAATCTTCAATGTTGGCGCCCTCGTGAAGCACTTCGACAGGCGCGGCCTTTATCGTGAAGTGCTTTACCAAATCGCCGGCGGAAAGGCGCAGCTCGCGCGCTATACGCTAAACAAATACTTCGACGACCGCCGCGGCGGTGACACGGGTGAGGTGCTGCCGGACAACATCTTCGACTTCCTCCCACAGCGTATGTTCTTTGTGCACGGCGACGCGGACAAGAGCGCACCCGTCACGGAGAGCGCAAACATTGTGTACCTGATGCGCAACGCACAGCGGGATGCTATCGTGAAGGTCATTCAAGAGAACCCAGAGGCGGCCATGACGCTGCCGAAGCCGGTTACTATTGAATACATTCTCGTCCCCGGGGCCACGCACACGGACTCGATCATTGAGGAGCCGCTCTGCGGCAACAGCCACATCGTAGAGTTCCTCTCCTACTACGACGTGGACGATGACGAGCGCCGGCACGCGCAGCTGACTAGGCGGCCACCGGTGACGGTATCGATGAGCCAGGACGGCGGCGCAGTCGCGACAGACGCGATGCACTCCCGAACGTCTAGCGTGGCCGTGAGCAGCGGAGCCGGCGGAGCCGCTGATGGCTCTGCCTCGGCGTCGAAGCAGGTGGACCTAGAGGTCATCTCGAAGGGTCTGAGCCCGGTGCTTGACGGCATCTCGGCAGATGCGCACTACAAGTTCCCGGTCCTTCCTGCCACTCGACCGGACGGCATCCTGCTCCCTCCGTGCCCGTCCTCCTCGCGCCCTCGCCTGATGCAGCTCGCCAGCATCATCTGCCCGTTTTGAGCGGAGGACGTGCCCAAAGCAACGCGAAGGGGAGCGCTCAGGCTGCCCACCTGGGGTTCCCCCTCTGTGTGTGTGTGTGCGTGCGTGAAACTAAAAGTGTGTGCGTGTGCGCGCACTGGCTTGCTCCCTGGCGTATACATCGGCTCAGGCGACAGCTTCACGCCCGCCTCTTCTGCCCTCCACTCCTTGCGCGCTCGGGCCGAGGGATGGTGCCAGCGGCGCACGTTGCTGCGCCGACGTGGGTGCTGCTTCCCGCTCCCCTCTCTCTCTCCCTCTGCGTGTGCGTGTGCGTCGAGTCTCGGGGCCGAAATATGTTGACTTTTCTTGTGCGCGAGCGGATGTCAATCGACACGTGTACGTGCCATGTGCCGTGCTTGCCCAGCCCTCTGATAACGCGGCTCCCTCTCCCTAGTAAGGAGGCACCCAACAAATCTCCTATGCCGACCAGCAGTCAGGGCCTCTTGCCTCCCTCCTTCTTCCCTTGCGTCCATATGCGTGTGCCGCCCCCTTCCCCCCTATTCCCAACGCAGTCGCTTCGACGGTGATACGCCTCCCCTGTAACAGCGCGCACCGCCTGCTCCTTGCAGAGACCGTACCTCACGCTCCGTCTGTATGCTTGCGTCGCTGCCTTCCTCGCCCCAATTCGTTCTCCTGTCATCTTACACGGTACTCGCTCATCTTCACCCCACTTTACCACCCAACGCTCTCCCTCTCTCACGTGCACACGCACGCGAGCGAACAGAAATAAAAAAATCAAAGCCGTCCTCACATCTGTTTGCCCCTCGCATTATATGCTTCTCTCCGCCCTTCTCGCTGCAGCCACCAAGCATCTTCACGAGCGCTTCTCTGTGCTTCGTATTCGAAGCGTCATCATCCGCCGCCCGCCACTCGTTGATGATCGTTGGCGCTATCCCCGTCAGAGTGGTGCTTCGCATGTTTCCCTTTCCTCCGCTCCTGTCCTATCAGCTCTTCCCCCCTTTTCGCATTCGCCGACAGACATTGACAATCAGTATCGTTGTTGTCAGTGCTCGCGCGCTCTGTGCGCCCACGTGCTGCGACTTCCCCCTGCCCCCACCCCCTTCCGTCTCCCTCATCACTGGCTTGACCACGGACGTGTGCTGTGGCAGAGTTACAGACGCAGCCAGACAAGAGCACGGTGTGGGCACTCGAACCCTTTCTGCGTACGTTCCCCCTTCCTCACACCGCTGTCCCTGTCACTCGCGCTCGCTTTCGAGCATCCTCCGCTAAGCCCTGACAGCATCTCTGCTGTCATGCGCGTGCGCCCGCAGCGTCAACCCTTTTCTTTACGAAGCTCGATCCGTTTAGCGTGTCGACTTTTGCTGTCGTGTGCTTGTGGAGGTGGTGGTGGTGGCGGCGGTGTGTTTGTGTAAGCGCGCACAGGGTAAGGGCACTTCGAAAGTCATTCCAGCAGCCTCTGCCCTCTCTCCCCCCACCCACCCACACACACGCACATCTTTTGCCCCTATCCTCATCGCCGACGTGCGCGCATCCTCGTACATCGCGCCCCCCTCTCCCCGTCTCCTCCCCGTGTGGGGTGCCGTTTTCTCTTTCGTCGTTCCCCTCCTAAGCCCCGCAGCGGTATTTACATCGCCCACGCCTCTTTGCCTTTCGTTCCCTCGGCGGGCTCACACGTGTACGTGTGTCCGCGTGGGCTGTGTGCGTTTTCTGTCGTCGCCGACCCCAGTTAACACCTGACCTTTCTCGCGCCCTCGCTCACCTCTTCTGCCCTCCCCGCATTCTCTGTTCTTGTATGCTGCATAAGGGGAAAGCAGGCTCATCTCCCTCCCCTCCTTTCCTTCTCCCTCCACCGCCATCTCTTTGTGGCTGAGTCGCTGCCGCCCTTTTCTTTAGCCCATTGACCAACTTCAGCAGCTTCTCTGCAGCTCCCTCTTGTGATCAGTGACGTCACAGCGCCCCCCTCTCCCTTCCCTCTCCCTTCCCTCTCCTACCCCTTCCTCACACGCATATACGCCGGCACCCCACACATACGCGCACGCTCTTCGTTGGCTTCACTCTTTCTCGGCGTCGCCACGGCTCCTCTAACGCGCACGCGCACCTGTTCATGAGGCTTTCCGTTCTCTGAGCACTCGGTTAGATTCTGCTTGTGCGTGCGCCTGGACACAGCGACAGAGAGAGACGCATACGCACACGTTTATGCACCACCTTGAGCACGAAGGCACGCGCATCATTCGACAGCAGAGGCGACGCATCTTATCCACATTTCACACCATTCGTGGTCTCAGGGCGAGCAGTGCCTCGCTCGTTCGCTCGCCCACTCTTGTTGGCAGGCGAACAACAGCGAGTGGATGAAGAAATCTGAAACGCTTCGCAGAGGGCCGCACAGTAAGCGTCACAGCACTCTCTGCCTTTGCGGGCACCACTTGTGGGGCGGTGATGTCACGCTGCGACGCGGTGGCCAACGCACCCCAACCGCCCATTTGAAGACCGGCCAAGACGCACTCCATCCGACGCGGTCCCCCTTTCCTCACCTCCGTTTGCGGGTGCAGCCGGCTCGGCCGCCCTTTTCTTCGCGTGTTTCGCACGCTCCCTCCCCCCCACACACACATTTTGCCGTGTGGGTGCGTGGGGCTGAGACTCCGTTTGCGGTGTGTAGCTCAGGGCTCGACCACCTCGCTGCTCTCTGCGGCAGCCCTCTGGCGCTCCTCCGTCCCTTCGGTGCCGCCTCTTCCATCGGCTTTCCTTCACGCCGGCCGGTTGGCCTGCGCTGAAAATGTTGCCGTACGCCATCCGGCAGCTGCTTTGGATGCTCACCAGTGCCCTGCAGCTAATCTACGCTCTTAGCACAGGGGTGGTGTGGGTGATGCAGATGCTGCGACTTTTCGCCTACGGCGCCTGCGTTGGGGTGTGCTTCATCCCGCACCTGTGGTGGTACCTGACCTCACCCAACATCATTCGCCGCGTGTCGTACCGATCCTCCGAGAAGACGAAGCGGCGAAACATCTTGCGTATGTTGGAAACGGAAGGGTTGGATCTGCATGAGCTGCTGCGCCAAGAAGTCAACGCGCAGGTCTCGTGGCGACCACCGCACACGCAGCGAGCACCGTCGCCAGCCGCCTCTACTGTGGCTGTGGCGGCGCGTCGTCGGCGTCGCCCCTCGACTGTGGCCACATCTGGGCCGAGAGATGGAGTAGCCGTAGACTGCATGGACCGCCAGCTGCGGCAGCCGTCGGCGGCTCGCCGGGAAGGGGCGGAGGAGGTATTTGCCGTCCACCAGCGCCCGAGCCGGGCCAGTGGTGAACCTCCTCTGCCGCAGACGGTCGATGGCGAGGTCGTTGACCCTGCTCTCTCGCAGCAGCGTCTGTCCTCCCCCATGTCTCCTCGGCAACACCGAGAAGTCCTTGACGGTGGTGCTGCTCAGCGCGCGCAGCTGGGCCCCGAAAGCTGCGACGAAGCCGGCACCTTACTCTCGCACCGCCACCGCCACCGTCACCGTCGCCCACCAGCGCTGCTCTTGGAACTGAGTGGAACAGCTTGCCGTGGGACTGACGCCTCGGAGAGTCACCCGCCCAGCTTCGCGGCGCTGGAGCGATTGATGGACGCCGCCGCCTGCAACCTGAATCCGGCAGACGGCTCTACCATGCGCAGCCTGGCGCCGCGACGATGTCAGAACCGTCACCGCCATCAGCCCTCCACTCAGGGCAACGCTAGGCGCCGCTCGAGTGAGCCGGGAGAGGGTGCCGAGAGGCAGCGGGCGGGCCACATCAACAACGTCGCGGCTGCAGTCTCGCGCGCCGAGGCACACGTGAGCTCGTCATCGAGCGGCGGATCGCGGAACCAGCTGCACAGGCTTCAACGTAGCGCCGCTGACGACGAGGCTGCCACCTTGCGCGCAGCGCCAGCGGATAGCACGGCAAGGCAGAGGAGCGGATGCAGCCTTCCCGGCATCCGGCAGCGCGTGCGAAGGTACGAAGGCCGTCCAGTGTACTACGGCACGCTGCCGAAGCTGACCTCCTCGAGCGATCCGATGTTTCGAGATGTCCTCGCCGCCTTCGGGGAGTGGGAGACGCTGGAGGCGACGGTGGGGCTCTCAGAGGCTGACCAACCTTCACGGCCACATTCGCGACGCCAGCTCTGCGGTGCGGCAGGCAGGCAGCCACACCGGAAAAGCGAAGAACCGCCGCCGCTGCGCCGCGTGCCAACAGCGCGCTCGCCGTACGCCCGCATCTTTCCCGATGAAGACCTCCTCGCTGGGCTTTGTGAGGAAGACGAGGAGGATCGTATGAACCTCCACAACCGCGCCACCGTCGACATTGTCTTGCCGACGCCGCTGGACGCCATCATGAAGGCGCTCGAGTACGTTGAGCAGGGCAAGCGGCTGCGCCGCAAGCGCTTTCCTGTGGCTATCGATGTTTCGGGGTCCGTGTGGATCATTGGCAGTCACCTCTGGAGCACCATGATGGCGCGGGTGCTTGCTCAGCGCGGCTACGTCGTTTTTTGCCCAGACTACCGCAACTTCCCGCAGACGACGATGGAGGGCATGACGCTCGACATCTCGGACGCTATCGCATGGGTGCTGAACAACGCGGAGCGCTACAACGGCGACCTGAAAAACGTGACGCTGATCGGGCAGTCTGCTGGCGCCCACCTGACGATGATGTCGCTGCTGTCGCAGGCGCAGCTCTCCGCGTACCGGAGCAACGCCGAGCAAGGCATCCACGAAGGCGTTCCGCCGCCGTCAGACGTCGCCTACAACGTTCCTCGCTACAACCCGCGTGAGTCGATCCACCGCTACGTCGGCCTGAGCGGCGTCTACAACATCGAGGGCCTGGTGGACCACTTCGACAGGCGCGGCCTCAGCGCCGGGGTGCTTTACCAAATCGCCGGCGGAAAGGCGCAGCTCGCGCGCTATTCCATTCACGCGTACTTCGACGACCGCCGCGGCGGTGACACGGGTGAGGTGCTGCCGGACAACATCTTCGACTTCCTCCCACAGCGTATGTTCTTTGTGCACGGCGACGCGGACAAGAGCGCACCCGTCACGGAGAGCGCGTCCTTGGTTGGAAAGCTGCGGGCTGCACAGCAGCGGTACACTCTGCGGCGGAACTCGCGGAACGAGGAGGCACGACGTCATGCAGAGCGCAGCCGTCGTTTGCTGCCTGACGCCTTAGCTGCTGCAGCAGGTGAAGTGAAGAGTAGAAGCGTGACCACTGTCGCTGGTGTCTTCCCAAGCTCATCGGGGGGGCTGTCGTCGCAGCGTTCGACAGCGGCGGATTTGGAGGACGTGGACTCGGCAGCTGCTGTGAGTACCGAAAGAGCGTTTGGCGCGGCAACGGGGTGTGGCAGCAGTCGCGAAATGATCTTTGCTCATAGCCATGACGCTGCCCATCCCAACGTAGCGCCAGACTTGGGGCAACAACAACAGCAGCAGCAGTGGCAGCGGTATGCGTCGGGGGCCCCTCCCGTTTCGGTGTTGTCGCCGACGCCCATCAGCCCTATCCTTCCTCCCTCGCGCGAGGACCGCTCTCAGCCGCCGGCAGAGATATGCTTTCTCGTCATCCCCAACGGTCGACATTCGGACGCCTTCGTGGACGAGTGTATCGCAGCGGGGCGCAGCTGCTGCGTTGACTTCCTCTGTGACTACGAGTCGGCGATCGACTGCCAAAGCAGCGCCACAGAGCCGGAGCCGAGCGAGCGGGACCTCAGCCGCGCCGGTAGCGGCTCAGTGTGTCCGCCGTCCATGGCGGTAGTAGACCAGAGCTCACCCTCATGGGTGTGCGAGTCAGATACTAATGTGATGCCTGACGCGGTGTTGCCGCTTGCGGTGCCGTACGAAGATCGCTCGCTGCCACTTCGACTGTGTACAATAATTTCGCCTTTCTAAACTGTGCAGCAATGCTTTACCCTCCCCTCCCCCCTCCTGGCTTCCTGCCACTTATGGCTCCATCTACGGCGCTGAGGTCACCAATGCGCGCGCGTATGATGAGCTCGTGTGTGTGTGTGTGTGTCGCAGGCGGCGACGCTTGTCCAGTGTTTGGGGGAGGGCGTTTCTCTGCTGCGCTCACGTTCGGCGCTCCGGCCTATTCTGATGTGAGCTGGCCTCGCTTCGCACCCACGGAAGGGGGAGGGGCGGGCGCCGCAGAGGGCGATTTCGCTGCCACTCCCACTCATCCCACTTTTTTTTCTGTTTCTGTGTTGGACGCTCATGCGCAAGTGGAGGAGAGCCCGACACCAAATGGGATGAGTGAGTGAGGGGGAGTCAGAGGAGCCACAGGGGGATCGAAAAGGGGTGCGGAAACACAGCGCAAACGCGCCGATAAGTGTGCGTGTGCCGGTGAAGGGCAAGACTGATGAGAAGACAGCCACACGGCGTTGTGGCATCCGTGGCGGGGAGAGGGAGAGGGAAGGGGAGGCGCGAGCTCACGCGGGAAAGAATGTGGATCGTAGGTGGCGCCTGTGTGACGGCAGCCGTGAAAGGCCACCGCATCGACGTTCCCCCGACAAAAATGATCCTCTGTGTCTTTCCTTCCACTCCTTCTTTCGCTCAGCGCACACAACAGCAGACACATTGGTGTCCGCCTGTCTCGCCGATGCAAGAACGGCTTTTCTGAGACGCTTACTCCGTTCGTTGCCACGTTGAGTGGGAGAAAAAAAGACGTTGGAAGGGATGAACAGGCGGCGCTTCTCGCACACGCACGCATAGCGACAAGGGGCGGAGGGGAGGGAGAAAAAAGGGGGGCAGGTGAATATGCGAGCCGCGGGCAATAACGGGGCCTCAAGAACAACGACGTTTCGTGAAACGTGGCAGCAGCCGCGCCAGCGCCGATGCTCCTCCCGAGGGTGAGGGTACGCGGCGAGGACGGCGAGCAAGAAAGGAGGGCGTGTCTGCTGTGATTTGGTTATTGCTCCCTGGTACGTCAGCGTACACTCGTACACGTGCGTGCACGCATGCTCCACGCACCAGGCTGCCCTCGTAGGGCTCGCCCACGGGACTCCATTCCACTTCCCCCTTCCCCTCTCTCTCCAGCCCCTCTATCCTTTCCTTCGCCCTGCATGGCTGCTGTCGCCTCTGCCGCTTCTTGATCTCAAGCCAGTGGTGTCACAACACTTCCTCGAGTGCGGGCAGACGCCACCGCCCATATACGCGGATACGCGCGTGCGCACGGGACCCTTTGGAGGGAGGGGGTGGTGCGCCCTAAAAGGCTCTAGGGGAAAGGTACGTGAACTCTCCCCACTCTTACCTTAAACGCACACAAACACACATACGCACGCACCCTCCTCAGAGCCAAACAGCATAGCGCAGTCCTACCTTTGGTGGGGTCGGCTTCATCGACCCCGACATCTTGCCCTCACTCGCCCCTCCCAAACGCATCAGAGCTGCTGCGTCCTTCGTAGGTCGTGGTGCTTCTTCACCGATCCGCCTCTCCCCCACACCTTTTTGTGGAGTACTCCTTATGCCCAGCGAAGTGGAGGAACTGCTGGCGAAGCACCAGCGAGCGTTTGCCGCGTACGAAAACTTTCTCCGAACTGGCCCCGAGCTGCTGTCACCGAGTTCGCAGCAGCAGCGATGGCGATGGCGGCGGGCGGACCTGAAAGAGACCGCGCTGAATATGCGCAAGCACAGCGAACTGGATGCGTACGGTTCTGGCGTGAGCGATGGTGACCACAACGAGGAGCGACTAGAGGAGTCTTATAGTAGGAATGGGCACACAAGCCCAGCTGCGCGTGCGCTAGCGGCAATGGCGGCATCTGCGGCGTCGGCAACAGCCGTGGCTCGAGCCATCGCAGCTCATGGGGATTGGCCAGGGACTACCTACGATGACACTAGCCTTCGCATGGACACACCACCGCCGTTGCAGCGGCGCTCCACCACCCCATGGCTGACGCACCACACGCGCACTGCTTCTGCGACCCCGCCTGCGTCTCATCGACGCACCTCGGCCGGAGAAATCGATCACATTGAAGAACTTATTGGCGAGCGGCTTCGCACGGCGGGCCGATACCGACTGACGTCGGCGCCCGACGCGATATACATCAAGTCGCAGGCATGGGCGCTTCGGCGTCATCAACTGAATGAGGCGCTGCGCCGCGAGCAGGAAGACGCACAGCTGAGGGAGTGCACCTTCTCGCCGAGCCTCCGGCACACGGCTATGAGGGGTACCCGCGTGGTGAGCGCCATGCGTCGCAGTGGCAGCGGCCACAGTCACTCCGCCGAGGCGGCAGTGGAGCCCTCCGTGACGGAGGACCCTGGCGTCTTGCAGCATGTCGCGCGGCTGGAGGAGGCACGGCGACGCCGCCGCGAGTCAGCGACGCGTTTTGACGGCAGCCGTGCGTATCGGTGGACCGGCCAGCCGACAGTTCCGCGTGAGTTCCAGCTGGGGCTCCGAATGGCCGAGCCGATACGCTCGCTGCGCAAGCCATACATGCCGCCTACCAGCAGTGGCGGTGGCGGCCTTACTGCCGCCTCGACGCCCAGAGTACCACGAGACAAGTTGGTGGAAGGAGCGCCAACTGCGCGTTGTGCGGTGCAGAGGCGGCGGTCCCCGTCGTTTGCGCCGCCGTCAAGTGGCGAGGGCCGTGAGCCGGCGCCGGTGCCCGCGACGACGAGTGCGGTGACTCTCCTGCGGAATAGCGAGCCGGTGCAGCCACGAGGGCAAGAGAGGGAGTGGCAGACACGACAGCCACCTCCTTCCACGACGGCTGTACTACCAGAGACGTCCGAAACGTTGTCGCCCATTGCGGCACCCCAGAGATTGTTTGCCGAGGCGGACGCGCAAGACTTGGCGTGTGAGCTGAGGGACCAGCTGGCGCACAAGGTCTCAGCAATCGAGGGCCAGATGGAAGGCTTGGAGCGACTCAGCCGCGAGCTGGATGCGGTGATGGAGACGCTACGCAATATCCCCTCCCTTGGCACTTCACAGTAAAGTCACAATGAATGCACATATGCCGGCGTGTACACGCAGGCCGAGTGGGAAGCTGCTGCTTTGGTATTATGGAGTGCCTGCGCATACGCACGCAGTCGAAGACGTTTTGGCCCGTCGTCTCGTCACCCCTCTGCCCCTTCTCTTTCTGAGTCCCCCATTACTGTTCTCACTTGTGGAGCATACACACATTGTGCTTTACCAGCGCATGCAGTGCGTCCGCTCGCGTGCAGTGCGGCGTCCCCTCCTCTCAACTTGATCCTCACCTCTTTGTCTCCTCTCCTCTGAGACGGATGTGCCTATAGCGAAGCCCAGAGGCGACTGGTCACATGAGAGCAGCGTAGCGGACAGCGCTGCTAATCCCTGCCCCCTCTCCTTCCCTCGCTTCACGTTCGACTTGGCTTTGCCCCGCCTCCCCCCACCCCCGTCCTCCTCCGCTTCTCGTCTCTCTCTTTCTCTCTCTCTTGCCTCCTCCCCCTTCCTCATCCCAAGAAGGGGCGCGGCAGCTGCAGGATTGCCTCAGAAAATAGGATTGCTAACTATGCGTCAACGCGCCGTGACGCGAGAGCCTTCCCTCAGCATCCTCTCTGAATGCGAAGTGGGCTCATCGCGGCTTCGCGGAGCAATGCGCGCTGCTGTAAAACTCCGACACCAACACCGCCGCTGCTTCCGGTCTCTTCCGGCCGTCCTTATCGCTGTTGCGTGCGTGTGCTCCGTCCACGCGAGTGCCATCAGAGACTCCTTTGCCTCCGTTCCCAACGCCTTCAGTAGCACTGGCACCGCCGTGCGCGCCGTCTACGAGGCAGCGCAGCTCACCCGTGGAAGCCTTACGCCGGGCACCTGGAAACCACTGATCAGCAGTAGCTATATCCTCTGTGCGATCAACAGCGACAGCGTCAGTGACAGCGCGGCGAGTGGCACCTCCACTGCCCCTGATCCAATCGCCCAGGAGTGGTGCCCCTCGCACACTCAGGGCATTTTCGTCAATCAGTCTGTGCACTGGAGTACGCTGGCCTCGCCTGGCCTGCACCTCCGCGACTCGGCGCTGGCCAGTAGTCGCGCACTCTCGTGGGACTGCCTTACCTACTCCTGTGACATGGAGGGCACGATCGTGGCACACGCTGATGTGAACACGTGCAGAGGCATGAAGGGAGTATCGGGCGCGGCGCTGCCCCCGGCTGTCGGGGGCCTGAGCGTTTCCGCCCTCTGTTGCGGCTCCACGAACAGCACGTTCGTGCTTTACATGACGCGAGGCCTCGTGGCCCAGTCCGCCACCTTGCCGGTGACGGCCTTGAATAGCGAAGCTGCATCGCTCTACCGGGCTTTTGTAGAGGAAGAGAGCGCACGCAATCTTCTCATATCGGGCGGTAGCAAGAGCAGCAGCAGTGCTGCACATCCTCCATCGAAGGCCGCCTCCCCTGCAGCGGCGGCGTCGAAGGCGTGGCGTGCGGAGGTGAGGCCCGCTAGGGACGTGGTCGCCGCTTCCTCCAGGTCGAAGGAGATGGACTTCTGTTTGGTGCGTCTGCTGTCGCCTTCTGTCTATCCCGGCAGCAGTCGCTCTGGCCTCGGGGACGGCGGCATCGTCTTCGCTGTGAACGCGTCAATCTGCGGTGTCGATATCAGCGATCGCATCAAAGGTCAGGACGCCACGCTGATCATGCGCGGCTACACGGCGATCCTAACAACAGCGGAGGGGGTCGGAGGCCTTTCTTTTCCCAAGGAGCTCATCGTGGCCCTCGCATCGTGGATTGCCTCCGCCCAGAGCAGCGTCCTCGGCTACTACCACTCCGACCAGAGCCTACTGCGCGAGAAGGGGCGCTGTACTTGGAGATCGAACGCGAGCTACTCCACCGCGTACCGCACCGGCGACTATCTTGAGTGCCCTCTCGACCCTTCGGTGCTCCCGCGCCTGCCACCGCTGGTGCTGTCTGTGCGCCATGAGTCCATCGTGAGCACAGCCGAAACGAACAACACCTGCCGCGTTGCACTGCAGCTGAGCTCCTGCATGAGCCCGGACGGCAAAGCACTTCGCTTCTTTTCCACTGGGTCGATCGCGGACGAGATGGAGCACCACAAGCACTCCATAGCCAACTTCCGAGAGCCAACAATCGTGGTGGGGGTGCAGCAGCTGCTCGGGGCCACTGTCGCCGTAACGCGGCATGCAAAAGTCTTCAAGTGGTCCACAGGCGCCTCCGATGCAGGGTACAACCAACCGCTACTGTACCTGGCGGTGTCGCGTGGGACGGCGGTTGCTGCGGACGTGAGCGCGCTTGGCGCCTTGTGCGTTGCAAGCGCAGTGTGCAGGAGACATCAAATATTCTACCCATCGCTCAACCTCTGCGCCTATGTGCCCTGCACGCGCGTGTTTCTGTACTCGTTCAACGCCGACACGTTCGCCTGCACGCCGCGGAGGGCTTTCGTTGGCAGCTTTGCTGCGATATTCGTCACGTTGCTGGTCGCCGAAGGAGTGGTGCTGTACCTCCATCGCAAGGCGGAGGCAGCTAAGGAGGAGCACATGCGTCTCGTGCTGCAAGTGCAGCGCCGCAGCACGGAGGCGCATCGATGCTCCTAAGCCACCACCATGTCGATTAGACTGCGCATGTAATTTTTTTCTTTGCTGATCTCTTTAGCCAATTGTGTGGGTGCGTGTGTGTGTGTGTGTGCCCATGATTGAGCAGTTGGTTGCTTCGATGCAGTGCGAGTGCCCACACACGAGCACACACACACAGTCATCTAATTACATATATATACATCAGTCACGACCAGCACTCGTCATCATCGTCCGCTCAGCCCCCACTCTTTGCTGCTCTCTGCTCCCCTCCCCTTTCTCTCTTTCGAGTTTTCCATAGAGAGAGGGAGAGGGGAGGGGGAAGACCGCTGATGGATGAGCTGTCACGGGCGGCGCCACCGGGGCGGAGCGACAGCACCGTGCAAACAAACACACACACACACGCACACAGAGGCAGGCGCACCCCCTGCCTTTCTCTGTCTCGCTTACTCCGTGCCCACCCACCCACCCCTCCTCCTCTGAATTCCTATCAAGAATCGCTTCCGACAGCCCCTTAAGGCACATCCCCGGCGCACCTGCTCACTGTCTTCTCATCGGCGCGCCCACAAGCTTGCATCGCTGTCTTTTATGGCAGCTCACTCTACCACTGCGGTTGAACCAGGAGACCGCTACCTCACCCGTGAGCCCTGCTGCCTGCATTGCTGCCACCGGGGCAGATGTACGCTCGCTGAACCGGTAGCCTCATCGCCCGGGCACAACGCGGTCGTTTTCAGAGATGTGGCGAGTGCCTCTCCGGCAGCCGCCTCCTCCGACGACCACGCGGCGTGGATCGCGGTGAAGCCGTACAGCTTCGTCTTCTGCGCACCGGTGAAGGGCCGGTGGCTGGGCCGCGGCCTTCTTGACCTCTTCCTGGAGGAGTTTGCCTTCGTGCCGTTCCATGCCGCCGCCCCAGCGCCACCGCCGTGCGCAGGCGAGGCCGCATCTGTCACAGCAGCGACCCGCACTGTCCGCTCGGCAGTGGTACCGTTGCTGTTGCAGCTGCGAGCGGCATCGGTAACACCGCCGTCATGCACGGAATCGGCGGCGCCCTCGCTGGATGTCAGCGGTGGCGCCACGCTCGACCGTCGCTTCACCCTCCCCGCCTATATCGAGGAGCTTTGCGAAGGCGCGCTGTGGCTACGCGGCCGAGAGGCAGAGTGCCGTGCAGTGGGGCTCCGCTACCAGAAGGCGCTCATCGACGTTGTAGAGCGTGCGCAGCGGGAGCAAGTGAATCCGCTTCCTCAAGCGACTTCACCAGCACCCCTGCTGAGCGCGGCACCATGCAAGGAGGCAAGCGCGGCGCCGAGCGAGTGGGCTGCGTGGTGTCGCACCGTCCTGTGGCTGTCGCAGCTGCCCTCTGAAGCCGAGGTCGATGCGCTGCTGCCGCACTTGCTGTTGGCCGCGTCTGCGCTGCCCTCCAGAGACAACGCTGTCACGCGGAGGGATGGTGGTGGTGGTGGACACTCGGCGGGTGCCGCTGCTGTCAGTGCACCCCCTCGGCCACTTCTTTTGCTTCAACAGAGGGATGTCATATATCACCTTGTGTGGCGCCGCGAGGGACGCATGTTTGCGCACCCGCCGCTGGAGATCATCCGCTGCGACGTCGTCGCGGCGCTGTCCGCCGCGTCCCCAGGGGCGCCTCCGTCTGCTGCAACCGCACTTGCCATGATCGTCGTGAGTAAGCCACCAGGGCTGCCCGTGCACCCTTCGGGCTGCTACCGCAAGAACACGGTGACAGGCATCCTTGAAGACGTGCTTGGCGGCGGCGGTGCGTCCCGCTTTTACTTCATCGAAGAGCACTACAGCCACGCGGCGGCCGGCGGCACGCTGCCGCATCGCCCGTACGCTTCTATTCTTCACAAGAAAAGCAGATTTGAGCTTATTCGTGTGTGGCTGCGTCCCCCTCCTTCTTCGACGGACGCCAGTGCACCCGTCGGTGAGGGCTCTTCGGTGTCCACCTCACCAAGCAACATGGGTGTCTCCGCTGAGGACTGGGCCGTGCTCAAGGCCCTCTTCATGCGCGAACAGGAGGCGACGATGCAGTGGGGGCCGCTTGGCCACCTAAGAGAGGGTCTCAGAGACCGTCACCATGATGCCCGCACCCTTGCAGCAGCGACGGGAGGGTGGATGAAGCGCCAGCGCGCGGCCGAAAGCGGCGATGACGATCAATCGGCGACTGACAATGGTAACTACGCTACTGCCTCGGCGACGATGTGCGCATCGAGTCACGGCGTGAGAACTGATGTTCCACCCTGGTATGTCATGAAGGCCTTTGTTGTGCATCGGCTCGACGCGGCTACCAGCGGTGTTCTG
Organism: Leishmania martiniquensis; assembly: GCF_017916325.1. NCBI lineage: Eukaryota > Euglenozoa > Kinetoplastea > Trypanosomatida > Trypanosomatidae > Leishmania > Leishmania martiniquensis. Next base: position 141,697 of record NC_090150.1, read on the forward strand.
CTCTTTGGGTTGAACAGTAATACAGCTCGGCGCATGGCAGAGGCCGTGTCGAATAAGCCAACGCTCAAAGAGGATGAAGATGACAGCGCCGATGACGTCAATGCCGTTGCCGCAGATGACATGCGTGACAGCGCTGGCTCGCAGACGCAGCCCTTCCCACTACGAGTGCCGTCGTCGCGCAAGGTTTACTGTGCACGAGTGCACGGCCGAGTGGATCTCGAGAGCCTCGCGCGCCAGCAGCATCATTGCGTCCTCCGCACCTCATCTTTACGGGCACAGCCTACGCAGAACGAGTATGGAGTAGCCGAGGATCCTGTCAGACGTGCTTGCAGGAGCGGTGCGACACTGCACAAGACTGACACAGAGCTCCTTGTCTGTCGGCCCATCGGGTGTTTGGATCACCACAACAGCCTGTATTGGTCGCCAGATGCCGCTGTCACAGATGCGTGGCAGCAGCAGCAGACCGACACCAAACGACAGCAACGAACGGCACCGAAACGGTGTAACAGTTCGCTTTCCGGTGGACGTGGAAAGGGTACTTGCACGCCAGGGGATCTCTCGGCGAAGCACGAGCGCATGCGCCAGCTTACACGAGGTGGCCGCACAGCGTCATTAAGCGCGGCGACCCCATTGCCGCATCCCGTGAGCACAGGCACAGAAGCTCCACCAGTACACGAGACATCGACGGCTCTCTCAGGCAGCTCTAGCCGTGTGCAGCAGTACATGGAGACCCTTCGCTCCGCTACGACGGCGTTGCAGGTGATGCACTACGATGCAGCCACCGACCAAACAGTGGTGAAGTGCACGCTAGGCACGGGTCGGACGCATCAGCTGCGCGTCCACCTTGCCTCCCTCGGGCACCCGATTGTGCATGACAGCAAGTACACCGCCCTGGAGGCCCATATGCGCACCTTGGCGAAATGTGATAAGCGCGAAACGGCAGAGGGTGCGGGACAGATCTCAGTAGCCTCCGCCCCCAGCATGCGTCTCGCTTCGGAAGGCTCGCTGAACCTCTTCTACGAAACCACTGCTACAGGTCACCGCCCTGGCGATGCCGTGCCGCAGGGACGGCGGACGTTGGATATCGTCGCCGCTAGCCGAAATGCGCGGGGCTGCGTCTGCCCGGAGGCCATCGATCTACACGCCTGGCAATATACCCTTGCCTACGAAGAAGGACAGCTTCTGTCCGCGGAAGTGCCGCTGCCCTCGTGGGCGCAGTAAAAGCAGTTTTTGAGGGTGTATAATGGGCGCGTCTCGGCTCACCGAAAAGTACGCAGGCGCGCCCACCCATCGCCGGCCGCCCTTTGCTGCTGGGGGGGGTACCGACTCAGCCAACGAGCGCGGTGCCCCCTGACGTTAACCGGGAGTGCCGTTCGGGTCGCTTCCACCAGCACTAATCTCAGTCCACGCTGCACATGGGTACGCGCGAGGGCACACATACACACAGACACATAGGAAAAGGGAAAGGGAGGGAGCACCTAAAATGCCAGCTGACGTGTGTGTCTATGTGTGTGTGGGCGCGGAGGCGGGGAAGATGGCTGCCTCTCTTACGCCTCGAGGACAAAAAAGAGGGTGTCGCCCCGACTCAAAGCGCCTGCCCTCCCCTTCCCTCTCTCTCTCCGCTTTACCCCCCGCCCCGCCATGTTGTGTCGAGCTGCATGCTATGTGTTCATGCACCCCTGGAAAGCTAGACGAGGTGCATCTCAGCGATCAGTACTGAGGCCGGCGTGTGCGCACATGATCGGGTGCTCTGTGCGCGCGTGGCTGCGTCTGCGTATGTCTTTCATCCCCGCCAAACGTTTCTTATCTCTATCCGAACCACTCGGCTCACGCTGACACACCCCCTCCATCTATCTCTTCGTTCATGTGCTGCTGCGCCCTTACCATGGCGTGGTGACTCGTGGCACGCCCGCTCCACTTACCACCTCCCCTCACCTTCACTCTCACACCACACACACACCTACACACGCGTTTATGCACACGCATGCACCTGTGTGCGTGCGTGTGTTGGTGCGTGGCCCTCATCATCACTCTCCTTTATTTCATTGGCGCACTTTGCCCGCATGAAAAAAACGCTTCCGCTGCACGTGTGACTCTGGACAGCATACGCATCCACGCTGTGCTCTCCCTCTCTGTGTGTCTGAGCACGATGGCGACCGCACAACTCGCCTGCACGTACGCCGCCCTCATCCTGAGCGAGTCCGGCAAGACCGATGCCGACTCGATCTACGCCGTGACGAAGGCTGCCGGCGTCGAGGTGAGCCACGGCATGGCCGCCGCCTTCGCTAATGCCCTTGCCTCCATCAACGTGAGCGAGGTGCTCGGCAACATCAGCTTCGGCGGTGCGGCCGCCGCTGGTGGTGCTGCTGCGGCCCCCGCTGCGGGTGCTGCGGCCCCAGCTGCCGCCGCCGCTGCGAAGAAGGATGAGCCCGAGGAGGAGGCCGACGACGACATGGGCTTTGGCCTGTTCGACTAAGCGCTCTCCGCACGTCCGTATCCGTGCGTGAGGGAGGGCGTCCGTGTGCAGCCGACTGCCTCTCCGCCGATGCCCTCGCCACTTTTTTTTTATTCCGATCATTTCAGTTCTGTTTTGCCTCTTAAATGGCGCACCCGCACATCGCCCTCTTTCCGCCCCACCCCCATTGGCCGCCTTCGCACCTTTGAGGGAAGGACGTGGACGCCTGGCCCTATCCTGCAGCCCCTTGTCCCACTGCCGCGCGAGGCGTCTGCCTGTGTAGGTGTGCGCGCGTGTCTTACGCACACGTCAGGCGCGTACTGCTCGGTAGTGCGGGGCGGCGAGGGGATACAGCATCGGCGGTGTGCTGCTTGCACGAGGGGGTATCTTCACTCACCCTCCCCCGACTGCGCCCACACCACCTGCCGCTCTTCCACCGCATCGCCTCACTCTACCCCCCACCCCTTACACCCTCCTCTTGCTGTCTGCCGTCGTTTGGATGCCTTTACATGTACGTCCACCACCTTTCATTGTGTGACACCGTGCGTTCGTGTCTGTCGCGGTGCGCCCTGTGGGCCCTCCCCTCCTCCTCCCTAATGATTTTGTGCCACCCAAACGGCAGCATACGCATCCACGCTGTGCTCTCCCTCTCTGTGTGTCTGAGCACGATGGCGACCGCACAACTCGCCTGCACGTACGCCGCCCTCATCCTGAGCGAGTCCGGCAAGACCGATGCCGACTCGATCTACGCCGTGACGAAGGCTGCCGGCGTCGAGGTGAGCCACGGCATGGCCGCCGCCTTCGCTAATGCCCTTGCCTCCATCAACGTGAGCGAGGTGCTCGGCAACATCAGCTTCGGCGGTGCGGCCGCCGCTGGTGGTGCTGCTGCGGCCCCCGCTGCGGGTGCTGCGGCCCCAGCTGCCGCCGCCGCTGCGAAGAAGGATGAGCCCGAGGAGGAGGCCGACGACGACATGGGCTTTGGCCTGTTCGACTAAGCGCTCTCCGCACGTCCGTATCCGTGCGTGAGGGAGGGCGTCCGTGTGCAGCCGACTGCCTCTCCGCCGATGCCCTCGCCACTTTTTTTTTATTCCGATCATTTCAGTTCTGTTTTGCCTCTTAAATGGCGCACCCGCACATCGCCCTCTTTCCGCCCCACCCCCATTGGCCGCCTTCGCACCTTTGAGGGAAGGACGTGGACGCCTGGCCCTATCCTGCAGCCCCTTGTCCCACTGCCGCGCGAGGCGTCTGCCTGTGTAGGTGTGCGCGCGTGTCTTACGCACACGTCAGGCGCGTACTGCTCGGTAGTGCGGGGCGGCGAGGGGATACAGCATCGGCGGTGTGCTGCTTGCACGAGGGGGTATCTTCACTCACCCTCCCCCGACTGCGCCCACACCACCTGCCGCTCTTCCACCGCATCGCCTCACTCTACCCCCCACCCCTTACACCCTCCTCTTGCTGTCTGCCGTCGTTTGGATGCCTTTACATGTACGTCCACCACCTTTCATTGTGTGACACCGTGCGTTCGTGTCTGTCGCGGTGCGCCCTGTGGGCCCTCCCCTCCTCCTCCCTAATGATTTTGTGCCACCCAAACGGCAGCATACGCATCCACGCTGTGCTCTCCCTCTCTGTGTGTCTGAGCACGATGGCGACCGCACAACTCGCCTGCACGTACGCCGCCCTCATCCTGAGCGAGTCCGGCAAGACCGATGCCGACTCGATCTACGCCGTGACGAAGGCTGCCGGCGTCGAGGTGAGCCACGGCATGGCCGCCGCCTTCGCTAATGCCCTTGCCTCCATCAACGTGAGCGAGGTGCTCGGCAACATCAGCTTCGGCGGTGCGGCCGCCGCTGGTGGTGCTGCTGCGGCCCCCGCTGCGGGTGCTGCGGCCCCAGCTGCCGCCGCCGCTGCGAAGAAGGATGAGCCCGAGGAGGAGGCCGACGACGACATGGGCTTTGGCCTGTTCGACTAAGCGCTCTCCGCACGTCCGTATCCGTGCGTGAGGGAGGGCGCCCGCGTGCACATGTGCCTGCATATGTGCGGGGAGTGGGGTAGCGCGCGTGAGCATGCGCGTGCCGTTGCCTCCCCTCTCCCGGAATGCCGCACACCTGCGAGGAGGACGGCTTTACGTCGCCCTCCGTTTCATCCATTTTTGTTTCTCCTTTCTCTCTCTTCAATGGCGTCTCTCACATCAACGAAACGCATCGGGGTCCGGCGCCATTGCTGCACGGTGGCAGCGCCACCAGAGATGCAAAGGAGGAGAGGCAGCCGCAGCCTCTGCACGACAACCACACGCGCACGTGCGTGCGGAACGTGCACATGCCCCCCACCACCACCACCACCACCCGCACGCGCACGGTGGATGATGCCGGCTCTGCGTATGGGTGGATCTGTGTTACCCCCGCTCTCAGCCCGTCCCCACCCCTCTCTCCTCCATCCCCATCTTCTTCCCAACACGCAGGCCCGCACAGGTGTTAGAGTAACACAACAGCAGGCACCCGCTCCACCCACAGGAGGAGGCGCTGGGGGACCGCACGCGGGAGGAAAACTGAGTTGAAGTGACAGCTCGTGCGCCAAGGACGGCGGCGCAGCGTGTATGTCCGTTGCACGCGGCGGACGCACGGCGGTGTCCCCACCCACACAAATCGCTTCGCCACCGCACACGACAACGCTGGCGTCTTCCATGACACCCTCTCTCGTCTCCGCGATGGAGGCGGCGACGGCAGCCGCAGCTGCAACGACTGGGGCGAAATCGTCCTCTTCGTCGACGCAGCCGCCGCTGCCGCACTCGGTCATTGCCACTCGCCGCATCCTCGTCCTGTACTTGGGCGGTACCATCGGCATGAAGAAGAACGCAGAGGGCGCCTTCGAGCCCGTCGCCGGATACCTGACGGAACAAATGGGGGAGATGCGAGAGCTGCGGGAGAGCGCCGAAATCGCGCCCTTCGACATCATCGAGTACGACGAGCTGCTCGACAGCAGCGACATCGGCGCTTCTGACTACTGCCGCATCGCCGCCGATTTGCAGACGCACTACGACGAGTACGACGGCTTTCTCATCGCGCATGGCACTGACACGATGCACTACACGGCAAGCGCGCTCTCTTTCCTGCTGTGTAACCTTGACAAGCCGGTGATCGTGACGGGGGCGATGGTGCCGCTCGCGGAGCCGTACAACGATGCGCGCCGAAACGTGGTGATCAGCATGATGATCGCCTCGAACCCGAAGATTTGCGAGGTGTGCGTCTTCTTCAACGACAGTTTGTTTCGCGGAAACCGGTGCAACAAAGTTCACCACACGTACGGTGCCTTCTGCTCTCTGAACTACCCGCCGCTCGGCGTCATGGAGGCTACGAATTTCGTGTTGAGGGAAGAGCATCTGCTCCCGCAGCCGACGGGGGCCATGAAGATTATGTCAGACATGCGGGGACGCGTGGGCTGCTACTCGATCGACCCCGAGGCGGACGTGGACACCCTCGTTGCGCTGCTAGAGCGAAAGGGGCCGCGGTCATCTCTCGGCACCGTCCCTGCCGTGCGCAACTCGTCGCTGCCCCTCTTGGATGCCGTTTTGCTTTCTCTCAATGGTGTCGGAAGCGTGGAAGGCGCAGTTGCGCAACAGCTGCAGCGAATCGTCGCTGCGGCACGCACGAGCAATACCGTTGTCTGCGCTGTGGTCCGGGATATCAGCGGCACACTGAGCCCGTCCGAGATGCAGCGTCTGCATGCGATCGCACCCGACATTGTGTACCTCAACGACATGTGCATCTCAGCTGCGGAGGTGAAGCTCATGTACTTGTTCGGCAAAGGTTTTAGCCCGGAAAAGGTGGCGGCTGCCATGCCGCAGAATCTGCGAGGGGAGATCACCCCGCTGCTTCCGGCGCAGGCAAAGCTGTGAAGACGAGCTGAATGGAGGTGAGGAGTGAGATAGACAGAGTGGGGTGAAGAGCTCTCTTCGCCGGCATCGCTGCGCCTCCCTTCCTGCGGGCGGCAGCGGCGCACCAAGATTCAATAATGAGGCGAAGGGGCTGTGTGCGTGTATGCTTGCGTGTGCGAAAAGGTGAGGGAGGGAGGGGGGCATGCGGAGTCTACATGTATTTGTTCAGCTGTCCGTGTCGGATAAACTGTCGCCCCCCTCTCGCCTCGTCTCTACTCTTTCTCCCTGAACTGATACCCTCGGCGCTTCTGTGAACAAGGGCACATGCAGGGGTCTGAGCCACACGCATATATGCCCACACAGACGCAGGCGCGCACGCGCTCCTCCCCAGGGGCATCCTCCCCATCGAGCGACATGCGAGGCGCCGCAGTGGGTGCCCTCTCTCCCTTTCCTTCTGAGCTGAGTCGACACCATCATCGCCAATCTTGCAGCCTTATCACATCCGCCTTCCCTCCCCCCTCCCCCCTCACTCTCACATACCCCAGTCCTCCGCCCGTGCGAGCAACGTTGCCGCATCCAGTGCAGCCACGCACCGGCGCCTACACGTGCACACTTCCCTTTAGCAACGCCTCGTTTCTTCGTGCACCGTTGCGCAGCAGACCCCCTCCCCCCATCCCTCCCTTTCCTCTCCTCCCCATCCCTCCGACGCGCACAATCCGTCAGCGACGATGACGCACGAGTTCCGCTCGCTCTTTCTCCCTCTCGCAGCGGAGGAACGGGCGGTCTTTTCAGATTTCTTCCCACTTCTCCTGACCTCGGCCGCCTCGGTTCAGGAAGCAGCTGCAGCAGCAGCAGCGGTAGAGCGTTCACCGCAGCCGACGCCACCGGCTATGCCAGCCACAACAAATCTTCTTGGGACGACCTCCGTCTGCTTCTCAGAGATGGCAAATCACATCAGCGGTGGGCGTGGGCCCGCAGCGGGCGCTCAGGATCAGTGTGGCGTATCTTTGCGCTCTCTCGTATTTGCCGTCGGCAGCGCCAGGGCGGACGCGGTCATCGTTGTCCTGCGCAGCGGCCACATAGTGCTGTATGGACTCGATCGACTGCACACGCCGCCTTACGAGAAGTACCGCATCCGCCCCCTCCCCACCACGCAGCAGCTCATGGCGTCGCGCGGGAAGTCCCGCCAGCGCAACAGCACTGTCAGGGCCGCCAGTTCTGGCAAACGGGCGCAGGCCAGCGGTAGGGGCCGTCTCTCTGACACGAACAGCGTCGGAAGCAGCGGAGCAGAGGTGACTTGTGCTGCTCTTCTGCCGCTGCACATCGCATACTGCTGCCGTATTCCCCTTTCGGAGCCCTTCAGCTGCGCCACGGCATCGACTGGTGGACCGTGCCGCGGCGGGTCACGGGAGGGGAAAGAGGAGGACGTCGTGTACCTTCGAGGCGTCGTAGGCGGCAGCGATGGCCGTGTCAGCCTCTTCTCCGACTCGTCCTATACGCTGAGCTTCGCGGCGCACGACATCCCGGTCGCGCAGGTAGACGCCGTTCTACTCCCGCCCTGCACACTGGACAGGAGCGTCCCGACTAATGCAAGCCTCACAACCTCAGCGAGGTGCGACAACAGCACTGGAGCAGTCGTCAACGCAGCCGCGGCAGCTGCTGGCGAGCCAACGCCCGCTACGTTACAGAAACGGCAAGAGCTTTTGGCGCATGCCACGCAGCGACTTGGCCTCGTCACTAGCGGCAACGACGGTGTCGTGCTCCTCTGGAGGCGTCTGGGCGACTCGATGAGCCCCATCGTGGTAATACGCCCTTGCACCTTCTCTAGTCACGTTGCTTATGCGGTGCACCACCCTTCCGCTCTGTCTGCGCTGCTTTCTGCGCGGGCACCGCATTCCTCTCGCGAGGCTGCCATCGATGCTGCGCTGGCTTGCCCACCCTCGTCTTTACTTCATGTTAATACCTCCTGTAAACGCGTGCTGCGTGTTCGCCAGCTCGCCTCGCTCTCGCCAAAGCCCGCGGGCGCGTCCGCGTCCTCCACCGTACATCACGAGTCAGCGGAGGAGGCGACCCCCACCTCGATAACTGCCGCGCTGCCAGGCTCGTGGGGGGCAACCGTGACAGCGATCGCCACGCACCACGCCGTCACCCTCGTCGCAATGGGTGCGTCGCTGCTGTCTCTCCTCCACCTCGATGCACGCTCCGCTGCGCGTGTGTGGAAAGCTGAGGATACCATCACGCAACTTGTGGTGCGGGACTCCGTGGCGCTGGCCGTGTGTGCTCGCAGCGGCATCGTGCACGTGCTCACCATCCACCCCGGCACCGGGCAGGTGGTGCACCAGCGCGTTTACCATACATACAACAACCGCGCCGTCTACCACACCAGCCTGCACGTGGAGTCGCTCCTCATGACGATCGTGGACGTGTGCGGATCGACGGAGCTCGTGCAACTACCAGCAGATGTATTACTGCAGAGCGAAGCGCAACCGCTCGGTGGCGACTACACAAGCAACAACGCCGATGACTTGAACCTACTCGCCTCCATGGCAGCCCTGCGGGCGAAGGTGTGCATTGAGGACGTCCAAGGCGGCAGCAGCGCTGCCGTTGATAGTAGCGGTTCGCCAAACGTGGAGCAGCTGCGCCCAGCCGCCTCCTCCATGTCTGAGGCGAACGCTGCGCTCGATCACCTTAATGAACGGCTGCTGCTCGCGCGCTACGCGGTGCCAGAGGAGTGTGACGAATTTATGGCGACCAACATTCACGTCTTGTGATGACAGTGCGTATGATGTACTCGCGTGGTGAGGAAAGCGATGCTCAGAGGACTCTGCTGCCCGCAAGACTCCGACCTGCCATTCATAAACATATATATATATGTGTGTATCTACGAGACGCACCTTCTACCCCTTTCCCTCCCCAGCGGCTCGCCTCCGTCCCCGTCATCCATCTCTCTGTTGCACATCTCTGTCGCGCCGCTTACTCGGTCTCTCTGTTCCTTCCCTTACGAACTTCTCTCCCTATCGCTGTGCATCTGTGCGATGCCCCACCACCACCACTACTATTTGCCACCGCTGCTGACTTGGAAAGGATTCGCGCTTGTGAGCGCTGTTTGACCAGTGCTGACACACAGACACACGCAGCTCAGATTTTAGTGCCCCGCTGACGCTCCCTCTCCCCCACTGCCCACCTTCCCAATCGCTCTCTCTCTCTCTTTCCCTTCGCCTTCCCCTCCGTCGCAGCGCTAAGCACGGCGCCGCTCCACTGACGCGCCCATCACCTGCCCCTCATCTGCTTCCGCTGCATACGCGCACACGCCTGCAGAGGAGCACTAACCGTTCATTCAAGTGACATCTCCCCACCCCACCCCTATACACGCTTACGAATAGGTCATTATAGTCGTACGTGAGAGAAAGGAGAGAGGGAGGCGGTCGTAGAAGCACGCGGAGACGCTCTGTCTGTGTGCTCTCCGCGTCCTACAGAACCTACGCGCCCCCTCCCCACCCTCTTTGAGTGCGCGTGTGGCAAGCTGCCTGCCGCAGCCACAGTCGCCAGTGCCCACCGATTACCTTACCCCACACACACACCACACCACACGCCCGCAAGTCTAAACTTAACAGGAAAGAGGCAGTGAGAGGAGAAGTGATGCTGCGGCGTTGTGTTCTCCCTTTGGCCCCGAGCATCCCGCGGAGCGTTTGGGACCCGGCGTACCACAACGAGAACTGGGTGGACAGCTACAGCACCAGCATTGCCGACCGCCGACACTGGCCAGCGAAGAAGTGGTCTGTCGGTCTCGAGCCACGCACCCCTCGAGATTGGCTACGCTTCTCTTGCCGCAACCTCGCCTACGCGTACAATGGCGCACTGCGCGCCTGCTCGACGTTCCCCGAGATGCTTGCCTACTACAAGGAGATGAAGCAGCGCGGGGTCAAGGTGGACGTGGACACACTGAACGCCCTGCTCTCGCGCGCCGCGCGTTACGAGCACATCCTGGTCGATGACGTCTTCCTCCTATTTGACGAGCTCACTGCCTTGGGTGCCCGCCCTGATATTGCGTCTGTCGAAACGCTGCACACGGTGCTCGAACACGCCGCGCATCAGCCGCCGGAGTGGCGTGAGGCACGCCGCCGTCAGCTTGTGGAACTGTACCAGTACCTCGCGTTGGAAGAAATCGAACGCCTCGCCCCGCACCACGTCGACGCGCTGCTGTCTGCGCAGATTGCACGTCTTCGAGGAAACCTCAAGCAACTCAACGCGAGCCTCAGCCCATCCGTATACCGGCGCTACTTCGCCGTGATCGACCTCGCTGAGACACTTATCCGCGAAGTTCACCATTTTCTCTGGGAGTTCGTCGACGCTGATCACGCTGCGATGGACGTGCCATCGCTTCAGCTTCGCATACCCTTCGTCGCCTCCGTGCTGAAGCGACCGCCGGCAACGGCAGGCCCGGCACATTTAAAGGCGACCGACTTCGAGGACACGGACGTGTGTAGTGTGCTCCTGGCCGCCGTAGAGCGCTGCGTCGACGGCGACTTCCACGATAGCCGGCCTGTATCCGAGCGTCGCATGTGCCTCGCCCTGCTGACGGTGCTCACGTCTAGCGGTGTCCTCTGCTCTGCCGATCTTGTAGCCCAAATGATGGACGTCGTGAAGTACTCGCGCGATGATCGAGCACGCGACCGCGATGCGCAGCGACTCATGCGGTACGCCCTGCGCGGGTCGTCGGCTGCCAACGACGCCAAGTACCGCGAGCTTTGGCGCGCTGTGGCGCCCCCTGTCGATGCGCGGGTGGTGGGGCGCTACCTGGCCAGCAGGGACCCGTGGTCGCCGGTGCACATCTGCTATGACCAAAGCTTTCGCCTTCGATCGTTTGCGACGCTGCAGCGGAGCGGGAGGCGCGAGGGCAGCAGCGCCGCCGCGGCGCCAGCGGCGGCGGTTGTCGAGGCTGAGATATCTTCCGCCGATTCAGCGGCCGTAGAACCGGCAGAAGCGTTGGAAGGTGTGAAGGCCGGCTTGCCCCCCAGCGTTGTTGCCAAGACAGCGGAGGCCCTGCGGCAGCGCTGGGATGACGTGCGCAAACTGATTGATATCACGGGCGTCCTCAGGGTCGCGGAGGGTGTGACAGACGCGATAGCGCAGCAGGCGATGGAGGTCTTCACGGGTGCGGCGGTGTTTCTGCGTGGTGTGGCCACGGGCTGCCGCTACGGTGAGTTGGCGGACGCGTTAGCTATTCAGGCGGTGGGCGATGGGCAGCAGGAGCGGAACGGCGCGCCGCGCTCGATGCCGCGTGAAGGGGCCACAACCACAGCAGACGCCGTGTGCAGCAAGAGCAATACGGGTGCAGAGCTGTACGCTAGCGACCTCGACTTTGATGTATGGCAGCAGCTCCTGCAGTGCGTGCAGCAGCTGCGTCAGGATATGGAGCAGTTCATCGCGCGGCAGTACGAGGCGCATGGCCGGCAGCTGGAGCCCGAGTTCGAGTGCTGGGAGGCTATGCTCGTGGTGCTGCGCTGCATTTTGGATTTCTGTCTTGTGCACATGCAGCAGTACGGCCGTGCGGCCGGCGGTGGCACGGCGGAGAGTCTCTTTCAACAGTCCGCGCAGCTGCGCATGCAGTTGGTGGAAGAGAGCCGCACCCGTTTTAATGGCCGCATGCGCATACTTTGGCTCCAGGAAGTGTAAGCTGATGATCTCGCCAGCGGCTGCGGCGGTGGTGGCGACAGGAAAGGGCTTTTGTGCGCTTTTACGGGAGGCCCCTCACCGATTGGCATACGTACACAGCAGAAGACCGCGTGCGCGCGCTTGTGAGCCAATCAGCCACTCAGTGTGTCTGTGTGTGTGTGTGTGTTCCAGCATGCGACTGCAGTACGTGGCACTGTATGCTGCCTGCGCGTTTGCTGCATGTTGGTGGTCGCCAAGACGCGCGTCGTGAGGGGAGAAAGAGAGTGAGAGAGTGGCAGTGATGGTAGGGGGCTGGTGAGGTGCGTCACTTGGCCAGGTGATGAGCGCGCATTCGTCGTCCTCTCATCGCCCTCCCCCCGCCCCTCGTCTTTCTGGGCTTCGTTTTCCTCGTTCGCGCGCACGCGTGCGTAAAGGGAAGAGAGATGGTGTCTCGCCCCCCTCAAGCGAAAACGTACGCAGCCGCGCTCCGACATGCAACCTGTATGCGCGCACTGCTTCATCTTCTCCGCTCTCGGACATCCTTTTGCCGCGTTGCACAGCAGTCTGTGGAGCGCACGCCGCATCGCGCCTCATCCCTCGCGGCAGGTGCTGTGTGGCCCCTTTTCGTTCTCTGTACACCCGCACCACGCTGCGTTGGTGGGAGTGGGCGAGGTGAAAACGCGAGAGGAAGCTGTGACGGCCATGCGCACGTGCACAGCCTCTCCGTTCCCTGCATCGCCATGGTGTGCTGTTGCTTCTCTTCTCCTCACATCGAACTCCTCATCCGCTGGTCTCTTCCTGCGCCTCATCTACCCAGCGCTCTTGCGTAATGTTGCACACAAGCGCGCACGCACACACGCCACACACACACACACCTCCGGTTCTTGCATCTCTTAGCGCAGCGCACCCGCAACGCGCTCTGCTTTTGGTGCACCAATGCGGCCGTCAGCCGCTAAAGGTGCGGATGAGCCACCGTCTGCGCAGCCAATGCCAGGCGGGGTGCCGCTCTCTCCCTTTGGCCCCAATGGCCCGGACATGACGCAGCTGATGCGGTATATACCTGTCATCATGCAGGTGGCGAGTGAGATCCCGGGAATCGTGGTTGGATTTCTCGCGACGATGGCGTACATGCTGGTCGTGGTCTGCCGGAAGGGCTTCACGGAGACAGTGTCGCCTGTCGCCGGCTTTCACCTGTTCGCATTCTTTCTCCTCCGCGAGCTGATCGAGCCGTGGCAGCAGGGGCAGGCACGCGCGCAGGCGGCACGGGCGCGCGAGGCGCAGCGGCGCTCCTTCACCTCGGACATCGCGATGCAGTATCGTGAGAAGCTCGACTGATTCATCGAGCAAGTGTGCGTGATGTGTGTGTGTGTGCCCGTGGAGTTGGCGTGCGGTGAGTAAATGAGCCTGTGCTTGCTTGTGCTCCGTTGTCTCTGTCCTTTGGGGAAGAGGGGGAAGGAGGACGGCGATGGCGGCGGGGACGTCAGAAGGCTGTCACCACGCCCCTTTTGACCTCAGTCAGTTCCACCCTGGTGCCAGCTGGCAGTGTGTCAGTCAGCGGGTGAGGAACACAGGAGGGCCAGGAAAGGGCGAACCCTCCCTCCGCGTTGCGTTGCTGAAATCGTCGGAGAGTCACTTCGATCTCATAAGAACGGACCGCTTCCGCCACTGCCCCTCGCCTGACGCCGCCCCCCCAGCAGGGTTGGCGAGCACGTCCATCGCATGTTAGAAAAATAAACGAATGACAGTGCCCTTCTGCTCAGTTGTTGCCTTCTCCGCGCTGTATTCCACCTCACACTCGTGTGGGCTGAAGCGATTCGACCCCACGTGCCGACACAGTCGCAACCAGCCCACTTCCCAGTCCACATTACCTCACTCCAAAGCGCATCCCAACTCATTGATCGCTCCTCGTGCGCGAGAGCGCCTATACAGAGCCGCTGCCCTCGTGAGCGCTGCTGTCCAAGTATTTGGACGCTCTGCCCCGACGTGCGTCATTGATCTCTTAGGTGCCCGCACTCATACGCAGGCGCTCGTGCAGATACCGACCGACTCTAACTTCGTACCTCACTTCTCCCTCCCTCTTTTGCCCCGGCGCAGCAGTATGAACGTGTACACGTCGGACGGGCTGCTGGTGAGAGGAGCCACCGAGACAGGCGCTCTCTCAGCGTGGCAAGGGCAACAGCTCATCTCCATCTATCGGCTCTTCCTTCAACTGCATCACGCCGGCACCGGCACGATGCGCATCAAAGACATGATGAAGCCGGAAGCGACGGACGTGGCTGGCGAGCACGGCGGCGGTGGAGCCGGTGGCGATAGAAACGCTGATCGCCGCGGTGGCGGGGCTGGCCGTGGCGCTTCTGGAGCAGTGAACGCCAACTGGAATTCGCTGCTGCCGTCTATGCTGGAGACGACGGCGTACACCAGCAGCATCGCTGTCGTCTCCGCCGGCACCCCGTACCCCATGTTCCTGTTGTCCTCCAACGCCATCCCTGAGACACATCGACTGCGCGGATTCGCCTCTGCAGCAGGGGCGCCACAGCAGCAGCAGCAGCACACGGCGGCCACCACCGCTGCCACAAAAAACAAAAACCGCAGCGCCAACGGGTGTGAGGAAATCGCAGTGCGGTGGAGTCTCCTGGTGAAGCAGCGCTCGCCCTGCCCTTCCGCGGCGGTGGCGAGTGCTGCGGCCGGTGCTGCAACGGCGTCTCCTGCTGGCGCACCGACCTCTGTGACGACGAAGGTGAGCGCCACGGCAGCAAAGGATGCGAAGACGCAAGTCGGTGAGGATACAGCAGTGGGCCGTGTGTGTGTCATGAGTGAGCGCCCTTTCTCGATGCCGAGCATGGCGTCTGCTGATGACGTCTCTTCAGTGGCGCCGGCGGCCACCACCACGGCGCGCACTGCGGCCGTCGCACCGTGCGCCCATCCATTCGGTTGGACGGCCGCGGAGCTGCAGGTGCACACGACGAAGCAGGTTATGGTGTGCACCGCGACGGAGCTGCCACTCGACCTTAGCGGAGGCGCAGAGGATGGCAACTCGCCGCTGCTGTTCTGCTGCTCAACGCATCCCGCCTCGGCTTAACCACCCAGTCGTCAGGAGCCGCGCATGCGTGCTTCTGTGTCTTGGTACAAGCCATCGAGAGCGTCAAGACGCCCAAGCAGAACCGCTACCCAAGCGCCCTATTTAACCCCCCCTCTCCCCCGACCGAGTGGCTTGTGCGGCTCTTTTCATGTCTCGGCGCTGCTCCTGCTGCTGTCACGCGAACGGCGCAGCGATTTTATTGAGTGACTCCCGAATGATCGCCATCTGAGCGCCCCTTTCCCTTTCCCCTTATGGTCTTCTGTACGTGCTTTGCTGTGCATCGTAGCGCATCCGTGAACCCTTGTCGGCTGCCCGTCTCCCTCCCCTCCCCCTCCACCCCTTCCCGTGTGTGTGTGTGTGCCGCACAGCTTTGCCCAGGTCTCGAGTCACTCTACTGAGGGAGTGTTGGAGAAGAAACATGGCGAGAATTGGCCACGGCGAACTTTCACTGTATGGAGCTGCACGCACGACTGACACTCTGGCGCAGGTCAGCCCCGCACTGAGGTCGCCGTCTGTCCCCTCCCTTCACTTTCTCTCTGTCTGTCTTTCCAACGGCAATGCGCTGGTGAGTATCGATGGATTCTGCGCGAGGACGTGAACTGCGCTCGATTCAAGAGCCGTCCGCGCACGAATGCGAGGGCGCACGCGCGGGCAGACAGGCATGGCTGCACGTATGGCGCCGCGTCTTCCCACTTGCGCGCTTCGTCGCATGACTTGCCTTTGCTTCCCTCTTCGCCTCTCGCTCACGCGCGCCTCTCTTCCTTGGGCTGCGTCTACGCTCCCCTTTCTCTTCCACTCTCCTGCGATTCCGCTCCATACATGCACACACGACAATCCCTGCGCACGTGGCAGCACTTACTTCGGTCATCTCGCATTCACCCGTTGCGTGTTCGACAGCACTCTCCTCTCATAATTTGTGGTATACTCCTCACACGCGCCTCGCACCGCACCAAGAGCCTGAGAAGAAGCAAGGCGTTGTAGCGAAAGAAAAGTCGTGAGTGTGTCGGCGCCAGCGCGCCCGAGCATCCGCATCAGGTACTGCAAACGAAGCGGAAGGAGAAATTGGTGCACGAGAGAGCGAAGGGCGCGGACACGCTTCTTTTTCTTCGAGGCCTTCATCACCGTTTTCCCTCCCCTTACGCGCGCGCCTTCTGTTCGTGACTTTGTCCTCTCACTTCAGCGCGCAAGGAGAGCGGCACACGCATCCACACCACACCGTCAGAGGTCTCCCCTCCCATCCCCGTTTCTTGCCACCAATAAGCGCATACACACACATATATATATATAATTTTTCTCCCTCTCTCTGTGTGTTTGTCGGTGGGTCGGTAAAGGCAAAGAGCGTTGTCATCATCATCGCCGTCTATCTCACCCTCTCTCTGCCTCTTCCGCCCCGCCCCATTCGCGTGCTGCGCGCTTACGCATCACGTCGGCTTGCGACGGCGCGTGGCGTCTTTTGTTCGTATTTCTTTCATATATATTGTATCGACTGTGGGCGCTGTGGCGACCCTTCTACTCGCGTCTGTACGCCTCCGCCAAGTGTGCGAAGGCGAAAAGAGTGCTGTGTGTGTGTGCGTGTGTGTTGGCTACCCAGCCTCCTTCCCGGTGTCTTTCAGAGCTTGACTAGCCGACCTCGGCAGTTCCCCCCCTCCCTCCCTCCTCCTCTTCTGTGCGTCCACTCGGCGTCCCCCTCCATCGCATCATCATCACCACCGCAGCAACACTTTCCAGGCGACGTAGCGAAGGAGTGATACCCACGACCGACAGAGCTCTCAGCAGCAGCAGCAACACACGCACAAGGGAGAAGAGAAGGGCAACGAATACCTCATATAAGGAGGCGAAAGGGGGAGTGGTGTGTCCCCTCCGCCCCGCCCCTCTCTTCCCTGTCTTCGACGCTGTCGTTGTCTCTTCCGAGGAGAAATACAAAAAGGCAGAACACAATTGTACGCGTCAACGCCAGCTGCGTCGGCCGAAAAGCGACAGAGATTGTGGCACCGCTCGAGAAGCACGTGCGCGCCCGCTCTGGATCGCGCTCGCCTCCGTCGCGGGCACGACCCATTATTTTCTTTGCCCCCCTCCCTCCCTTAGAGAAAGCGGAGAAGGACAAAACACGAAGCGTCTGTGAAAAGGTCTTCCCTGTGCGCACCGGCCCCTGAACGTCATCGCTCTCACCATCACTGGGCTCCTACGCGTGTGTTTGTGTGTGTGTGTGAGCTTCTAAGGGACGCCAAACGTACTGTTGGCCTCCTGTCTCCCCAGCAAACGCGCACGCACACACCTTCTTAGTGCGCCACCGCCTCACACCCATTCAGCACGCACCTGCTCCCCTCCTCCTTCCCCCTCTCTCTCCCGTTTCTCCATCGTCGACGCCTCCCCCCACCTCCCTCTCACTCCTCTGCCGCAGACCTGTGCAAAGATTTTTTTCCTTTCCTCTTTCTTGTTTATTTTTGGCGTTGTTCTCATCCCTTCCACCTCCGGCTGGGGCCCTCTTTGGTGAGTGTGTGTGTGTGTGGGTGGGTGGGTGTGGGACCGTCGGTGTTGCCACGCATCCTCGCACGAAGGTTCTTCTCAGCGTGCATGTATCTGCCTGCAGCGCCTCTCACTCCTCCCTCCGTCCTCTCCTCCCCCTCCCCACCCTCCTACAACCACTCTCACCCCTCTTCACGCACATATTCGTTGTCAGACCTTCTCTCCCCACCCCTTTGCCGATTTTTTGGTGTGTGCGTGCGCTGTGTGTCCCTATAAATCCACATCTCATCCCCTCCTCATTCCTGCCTTCCCTGCCATCATCCATTCGTTGAGATATCTTCCGTAGGCTCGCTCCCCCCCTTCTCCCCCCGACGCACACACGCACACCCACCTGCCCCGCCTCTTCATCTGGTCGAGTGTGTGCCCTTCGCTGCTCGAGCCGTAACGTTGGATCCCTTAGCACTTGGGCGCGACGCCGACGGCTACTCTGAGTATCACTGTCTCTTAATTGTGCTCCCCTCTTCATCTTTGCTCCCCCCTCCACCTTTCCCGCTGTAACCAAGCGCCTTCCCCCTCCCCCCCCCCCGCTTCTGCAACGCTGCACCAAGACGGAAAGAGGCACACCAGCATAGCCGCTCCCCAAAGCATCTCGACGTCTACAGCAACGGCGCTGAAGGTGATTGAGCCTACCGGGTAATATTTGCCCCCCTTGCCTCTTCTCTCCCCGACATCCACGCACGCGCCTCCCCGTTGCCTGCCTGCTCCTCGGTTATCGCGTGCGTGTGTGGCCTCCTCTCTCCCTCTTTTCCCTCCCCTGCTGTGACTGGTCATATCTTCGATACTGTCCGGCTGTGCTTGTCTGTCTGCTGCCTCTGTTGATTCCCCATTTTCTGTGAGTCTCTGTCTGTCTCTCTGTCGGTGTGTGGGCCACTCCCCTTCGCTATTCTTTTTCTTTGTCGTCATACATTTATTTATTTACCTGTAGTGGTCTCCTCGTCATTCACCGGTGTGTGTGTGTGTGTCGCTTCGCATTGCGGAGTTGCGCAGTGGCCATTGGAGTTGAATTCCCTCTCTGCTCTCCTCTGCTTCATCGCTTCTGTTGGCTGTGGGCGCGGGTAGCAGTGAGGGCTGACAGAATCTTTTTTGCGTTGAGCCAAAGACGTATCCGCGGGCACCCTAGCTTTCTCCGCGCGGTTTCTGAGCTGATTATTTGCCGCTGTATCTTTTCGAACTTACCAAGTCTTCTCTTACACTGGCCTCACCGCGCGAGGTTCTTCTGGTTCTATCTGTTAACATCAGAATCTACGTCGCTCGCGATGAACCCGCTGTCGACCAACCTCGACACCACCATCACTACCGCTGCGGCTGGTGCTGCACAGCATGAGGCAATCAACACACCGCGCAGCACCACTGAAGGCTCCGGCTCTGGCACCACCCCAGGAGCGAGCGACAGCCCCGCTGATGGGCCGGTGTCATCGGTAGATTTGACTGTCTGCAGCACCCCTAAACCTGCACTAGTGCCGCGTGCCCCAGCAGCTCGCTTAGGTGATGTGCGTCTGAGAACTAACTCGGGCAGTACTTCCGCCACTACCGCCGCTGCGGCCGCAGCAGTGACTAACGAAATGTTCACCGGTGAGAACTCGCTTACAACAGGGAAAAGCTTTGCCGAGCGTGTGGAGCACCTCTTCGCCGTCGAGGACCGCCATCGTTTCCAACTCGAGTGCCTGGCTGAGGATGAGATGGAGGATCTCTGCGACATGGTGATGTCCAGCGAAAACAATTTTCTGCACGACCACCTCCATCGCATGGACGCCGAAGAAGCCGCAGATGAGCGGGAGCACTTCTATGTGCATCCCGCGCGCGAGGTGACTGCGCGGTGCACCTCAACTCGTGAACACAGGAGCAACGCAGGTTCCTTCCCGTTTCACGAAGACGAGGAAGACACTGACGCACGCCTGCAGCGCAGGGCGACCACTGGAGCGAGTCCACCTGCCAGCAGCGGTGACTTCGCTGTCGCAGCTCAACCAGAAGAAGAGTTTGAGAGCTTCCTTGACGCTGCGCCTTACGACGCAGCTGCGCGGATCGAGAGGCTCGCACAGCCGGGGTTATGCCTTAGCAGTGAACCTGTGTGGCTCACGAGCGACACACTGCGTGCTCTTGAACTACCAAGCACGACAGACCCGCAGCTGACTCTCCTGACCTCAGCCGGTAACGCGGCGGATACCAATGCTTTCGACAACACTCCGGCAGCAGATTGCAACGGACACCACAGCAGCGCCGATAGCGACACCCCGCTCATGGGCGTCTTTCGCAACCACCCGCATCCTTATGAGGATAGCAGCACACCTTCACCTCTTCCCCATGGTGCCGCAAACGAACAGAGATCCGCTCACAGCGACAACAAGCAGACGCTGTCGCCGTCGTTCGTGTCCGGCCCGAAGCGTGCCGCCGGCCGTCCCGCCTCGATGGAGCTGCCCTCTGCGGAGGATGGACGCGCGACGCGTGCGGAGGAGACGGACACTGATGAGGAGCCGCTGTCGCCGTCGTTCGTGTCCGGCCCGAAGCGTGCCGCCGGCCGTCCCGCCTCGATGGAGCTGCCCTCTGCGGAGGATGGACGCGCGACGCGTGCGGAGGAGACGGACACTGATGAGGAGCCGCTGTCGCCGTCGTTCGTGTCCGGCCCGAAGCGTGCCGCCGGCCGTTCCGCCTCGATGGAGCTGCCCTCTGCGGAGGATGGACGCGCGACGCGTGCGGAGGAGACGGACACTGATGAGGAGCCGCTGTCGCCGTCGTTCGTGTCCGGCCCGAAGCGTGCCGCCGGCCGTCCCGCCTCGATGGAGCTGCCCTCTGCGGAGGATGGACGCGCGACGCGTGCGGAGGAGACGGACACTGATGAGGAGCCGCTGTCGCCGTCGTTCGTGTCCGGCCCGAAGCGTGCCGCCGGCCGTCCCGCCTCGATGGAGCTGCCCTCTGCGGAGGATGGACGCGCGACGCGTGCGGAGGAGACGGACACTGATGAGGAGCCGCTGTCGCCGTCGTTCGTGTCCGGCCCGAAGCGTGCCGCCGGCCGTTCCGCCTCGATGGAGCTGCCCTCTGCGGAGGATGGACGCGCGACGCGTGCGGAGGAGACGGACACTGATGAGGAGCCGCTGTCGCCGTCGTTCGTGTCCGGCCCGAAGCGTGCCGCCGGCCGTCCCGCCTCGATGGAGCTGCCCTCTGCGGAGGATGGACGCGCGACGCGTGCGGAGGAGACGGACACTGATGAGGAGCCGCTGTCGCCGTCGTTCGTGTCCGGCCCGAAGCGTGCCGCCGGCCGTTCCGCCTCGATGGAGCTGCCCTCTGCGGAGGATGGACGCGCGACGCGTGCGGAGGAGACGGACACTGATGAGGAGCCGCTGTCGCCGTCGTTCGTGTCCGGCCCGAAGCGTGCCGCCGGCCGTCCCGCCTCGATGGAGCTGCCCTCTGCGGAGGATGGACGCGCGACGCGTGCGGAGGAGACGGACACTGATGAGGAGCCGCTGTCGCCGTCGTTCGTGTCCGGCCCGAAGCGTGCCGCCGGCCGTTCCGCCTCGATGGAGCTGCCCTCTGCGGAGGATGGACGCGCGACGCGTGCGGAGGAGACGGACACTGATGAGGAGCCGCTGTCGCCGTCGTTCGTGTCCGGCCCGAAGCGTGCCGCCGGCCGTCCCGCCTCGATGGAGCTGCCCTCTGCGGAGGATGGACGCGCGACGCGTGCGGAGGAGACGGACACTGATGAGGAGCCGCTGTCGCCGTCGTTCGTGTCCGGCCCGAAGCGTGCCGCCGGCCGTCCCGCCTCGATGGAGCTGCCCTCTGCGGAGGATGGACGCGCGACGCGTGCGGAGGAGACGGACACTGATGAGGAGCCGCTGTCGCCGTCGTTCGTGTCCGGCCCGAAGCGTGCCGCCGGCCGTCCCGCCTCGATGGAGCTGCCCTCTGCGGAGGATGGACGCGCGACGCGTGCGGAGGAGACGGACACTGATGAGGAGCCGCTGTCGCCGTCGTTCGTGTCCGGCCCGAAGCGTGCCGCCGGCCGTCCCGCCTCGATGGAGCTGCCCTCTGCGGAGGATGGACGCGCGACGCGTGCGGAGGAGACGGACACTGATGAGGAGCCGCTGTCGCCGTCGTTCGTGTCCGGCCCGAAGCGTGCCGCCGGCCGTCCCGCCTCGATGGAGCTGCCCTCTGCGGAGGATGGACGCGCGACGCGTGCGGAGGAGACGGACACTGATGAGGAGCCGCTGTCGCCGTCGTTCGTGTCCGGCCCGAAGCGTGCCGCCGGCCGTCCCGCCTCGATGGAGCTGCCCTCTGCGGAGGATGGACGCGCGACGCGTGCGGAGGAGACGGACACTGATGAGGAGCCGCTGTCGCCGTCGTTCGTGTCCGGCCCGAAGCGTGCCGCCGGCCGTCCCGCCTCGATGGAGCTGCCCTCTGCGGAGGATGGACGCGCGACGCGTGCGGAGGAGACGGACACTGATGAGGAGCCGCTGTCGCCGTCGTTCGTGTCCGGCCCGAAGCGTGCCGCCGGCCGTCCCGCCTCGATGGAGCTGCCCTCTGCGGAGGATGGACGCGCGACGCGTGCGGAGGAGACGGACACTGATGAGGAGCCGCTGTCGCCGTCGTTCGTGTCCGGCCCGAAGCGTGCCGCCGGCCGTCCCGCCTCGATGGAGCTGCCCTCTGCGGAGGATGGACACGCGACGCGTGCGGAGGAGACGGACACTGATGAGGAGCCGCTGTCGCCGTCGTTCGTGTCCGGCCCGAAGCGTGCCGCCGGCCGTCCCGCCTCGATGGAGCTGCCCTCTGCGGAGGATGGACGCGCGACGCGTGCGGAGGAGACGGACAATGATGAGGAGCCGCTGTCGCCGTCGTTCGTGTCCGGCCCGAAGCGTGCCGCCGGCCGTCCCGCCTCGATGGAGCTGCCCTCTGCGGAGGATGGACGCGCGACGCGTGCGGAGGAGACGGACACTGATGAGGAGCCGCTGTCGCCGTCGTTCGTGTCCGGCCCGAAGCGTGCCGCCGGCCGTCCCGCCTCGATGGAGTACAGGAAAACAGTGCCGATGACCTGTGCTGTGGGGGACCACGACGCCGGCAACCTGTCGAAGGACTCACTGTTGGAGGTACAGTGCGTGAGAGAGGTGCCGCGGAGGAGAGCGTTTCATCGCTCACTCGTTCTCCCGTCCGCTAGCGAAGATTGGAGCGCAAGGACCGACATGGGAACGGATCAGAGTAGTGAGGAAGAGCAATTGTGGCCTCAGGTCCTTGCGAAGAACCGCTCTGGACGCAGGGTGCAGCCTCTGGCACCCTCACTGCATGAGGCTCACTACCAGCAGTCCGCTAGCTCGCCTGAAGACGATGAGGAACAAGCTACACCTCGTGCCGTGGGTCGCGCACCGCGAAGGTTTGTCGGCCCTCTTCCCCAAATACTCGACCCTTCCGCCGAGGAACACAGGAATCCGGCGGCCTCCGATGACAGCCGCTACGACGCAAGTGAGACCTTGGTATCGAGTAGCCGTCGACGGCACCCGTTGCGTGTCGTTGGGAATACCCATGAGCGCCTTCTCCAAAGAGACAGCTTTGAGAGTCCTTCCTCCACAGAGGAGGAAGACGAGAAAGGAACGCCGCTGCCCATCTGCCTTCAGCGGCCCCTCAAGCGGCACCATGGCCCACGACAACCAGAAAAACACCTGCAAGCCGTCGAGATTCAGCTAGCTGATGTGACGCCGCCCTCATCACCGTCGACGCCCCTCATTCCAATATACCTGTCCTCTCGCCCTGCACGAGAGACTGAAGCAACGTCTGCCTCCTTCCCCTCTGCCAACGACGAAGAACCGGAAAGCAGAACACCTTTCCAGCACGCGTTACCCGATCGCTCTATAATGCAAGGCCAACACCGAATCTGCTCACATCCTCATCGAACGGTGGAAAAGACAACAGCTTCCCTCCGTAAAGCGCAACGATCAGATAAACCAACAATTAGGGGCCGCAGCATCCGCGACAAGCGCGCGATCGAGGAAGACACCATCGGAGCCCATCACCCCGCCAAGGCGATCTCCCGCCCCCAGTACGCCAAAACACTTCAGGCACACATTCCTTCTACAACACAGCAGCCACCGCTGGAGAGCGCGCTGCAGCAGGCCGGCATCGAGAAGGAGCGCGCCGACCGCGGCGCCGTGCCGGAGCGGGCGCTG